>NC_141697.1:339822311-340022311 GCF_964263255.1 Lissotriton vulgaris
ATGGAGCTGAGACCTCCGATTCCTAACTTATGGGGAAGTCATCCTTAATGGAAGAGGAAACCTCCACCGGGCGGACTCAACATCCTCGAAGACTGACTAGTTAGGAGGGAGTTCTTGCATAAAGCTTACTGGACAACTCCATATAACAGGGGATCCAGACGAAAACTTTACACATACCTTAGAATATTACCTTTATTTATGGAACACTAGGTAAGATGAAAAACGAAAAGACCCAAGGACAAAAGCAGGGAATTTCTGTGTATCCCCTTTGAGGATGACACCCTATACAATATGGACAAGGAGTCACTCTAAGGATCTAATGTCATTATGTGTCCGTATCATTAATTGTAATGTCTCTCTTGAATCTATTGATCATATGTATGATGTGTCTAACTTATGTGATACGTTCATTTTGACGATTGCTCTTTTTCTTTCTGTTGATGTTTTTGTTGTATTGTTGTTTTGTGTTTCTGTAATAAAAAAGATTAAAAAAACAAAAAAACAAAAGAGATTTGGGAATTGGAGTACAATGTCTCACCCCTAAATTATTGCCAACATGTTTCTACCCACTATCATAAGCCTACACGGTCTGGGGCATTCATCAGGGGAACGGATCCCTAAAAGATACCTTTACTAGATTCTAATTGGAACTAATTAGGTAGAGGTACGGTGGATTCCTAATTAAGTCCTACCATAATTACCTGCCTGTGGTTGGAACACTTGTTCTTGTCACCCTACAGTCTGGGTGCTACCATCCTCAAGGTTACAGAGAGGGCAGGGATCCTTTTTAATCACACATTCATCAAAAGGTATCTCCCAGCCATTATACCTATATCTCTCCCGCTCTGCGCCGTAATGCAAGAACATCACAGTGATTAAATACATGAGATTGATCGCCAGCTATCTGACAAATTGGACTGTAATCATATCACAGAGGATTCTACACATATATTACACAGGTTAACTTAATGGCATGGCTCTTGCTTTATTACTGACTTAGAATTCAAGTAATTATACAATCCTTTTGCTAAAATACCTTTTATATATGTTCTTCCAAAGGTGCACAAACTAGTCCTTTCCCACCGGGCAGACCCATTATCTCGGGGATTGGGTCCCCCATGGATCATATTTCTGAATACATCTACATTTTTGTTTACAGCCTTTGGTTTGGAATCTCCCTGCCTATATCCAGGAAACTAGAGATCTGTTTAACAAATTAAGTGACTTTAACTGGACTGAAGAACAAACTCTGATGTATCTTGACGTGTGTTATTTGTACACATGTATTCGTAAGGAGGAAGGCCTCCTAGCTACGCAATACTTTGTCTTCTAGGGACGCCACACTGATGGAACACACTGGTATGATTCTGGAAATGATATATCTGGTTCTAGACAGCAACATATTGAGCATAATAGTTTCTGGTACAAACAAATACAGAGAGTCGCAATGGGCTTGCAACGTTTCCCTTCCTTTGCAAACCTCTATATCGGCTGGTACGAACACCAACATATCACGATTGATTGCTCTCCTGTTCGATTTGAACATATTTTATACTGGGGCAGGTTTACAGACAATGTTTCCATAATCTAGACTGCCAGTGTTGCCAATCTGCAGGAATTTATCAAGTGTCCGAGTCCAAAAACATACAATATTACTTTCACTCATAATTTCAGTACGGAATGTTTAGACTTTTTGGACGTAGAACTGTATGTGGAAGGTGAAAACCTAGCATCTAAAATTTACAGGAAACCAACAGCATGTAATTCAGTTTTATGTGCTACCAGCGCACACTCAACTATACAGATTAGGGCTAAAGCGTTGGGAGAGATGACTATTTGAAACATAACTGCAGTAATGATGACATTTTTGGGTGAGAACTTGACATGTTGGAATGTAACAGAATTGCTACAGAATTGGATGCGCGCATTGTGATGGCTGACATGAGGGAGAATCATTTTCTTTTACTGTCCAGGCACCTACCCTCCTTGTCTGGAGGCGCCGAGATAGGAGGTGCAAGGATTCTTGGAGAATCTTTGCCCAGCCTGAGAAACGGCTCAGTCAGGTTTTGGATGACTTGTGAGACAGGCCAGGGAATCATCAGTGGCCTTGCACTTTTTGTCGAGGTGTGGTGGACTGGTGTTACAGTTGCGGGATTCTTCATAATCTTTATTTCTTACACCCAGATGTAATCTATGATAGGAATTGCCCTTACAGACTTCCTGGCTTGCTCCTTGAAGTCATGTAGAAAGCAGTCAATTTGTTTGACTGACGTTGGAAGGTGGCTGATCCAACATCATTAGAGTCCTCCTCTAGGTATTTTACCCGGAACCTTAAAGGACTGTGCGCTTCCCCATAAGCCCCATCCCAATCTGACTCTTCTACATCTAGCAAATGGCTAGGCAGCAAAAGTGACACTTTACTTGGTGAGGTAAGTTGAGGTGTCAATATTGTCGTAGTGATTTTTACCTTCAACAATGTGAAGATAGACTGCGGCGTCTGTCAACAGCATCGTCACCGACGGTGCGGCTGCCGACGGTGCAAATGTTGTCTCCTATAAGAATGTCGGCTTCGTCGATGGTTTGGCTGCCGACTATGTACCTGGAATTCTGATCTTTTGTCAATGGTGATTTAGAATAAGAAAACTTATTGTGACAAAATAGGAGCTGTGGAGGCTGCCATCAATGTTTTCGTCGACAATGGCTTTCATCAACGAGATTGATGAACCTGCCGTTGTCTACAACGGCGTCGACAGTGTCGTCGATTTGGAAGTTTTTGATGTTGACGGTTCCGTTAGGAGGGAGAATGTTTTCGCTCACTTTTCCATTCTGAAGGAGTAGATTGTTGGGAGGAGGCTGCACCTGTAGAGACTAGTCTTAGTTTCTCCTTTCTCTTCAAGGCCTTTCTATTCCCCTCAGATACCTCATGGTCAGAAGATCTTGACCTTTTTCGGGTTGTGTGGGACGTATCGGTCTTCCCCAGATGAGCTGGATTGATGTAGTCACAGAAGCAGTCATACCTCTGTATCTGACAATGTTTTTTGACGAAAACGTGCAATACATCTTGCTTTCCTTTACCTGAAGTTGGTAAAGGAGGTACAGACAGTCCTTATGTGGGTCATCCACATGCAGCCTTTTCTTCCCACAGGATATGCAGGATCTGAAGAGATCTGTTTTAGAAGATTCAGACATTATATAGATATGGACTCTTGAGAAGAATTCAGAAGAGAAAACCTGATCAGAGCTCAGGAAGGCTCCCTTCACAATAGGTGCGGTATAAAATCTGAGGGTCTCAGCCTTTGTTTGGGGTGTTCTAGAGTGTGCTGTCGCCTGACTGGTTGTAGTTAAAGTTTGGTCATTTTTTTTAGAAAGGCCGTAGATAGGCTATTAATGTGACTAGTCAAAATCACCAAGTAGGGAGGAGGAAATCTTTTTGTCCATTCAGCTTCCCCATATTAATACTCAATAATCAAAAAGTGGGAATGGACAAATTGTAACTGCGTTACCAAGGTTCTCTATCGCTCAGTAAAAAAACCCTCATACACGCATTGAAATCGAGGGCGGTATATCTTGGTTCTCCGCCTATAATAATGCGTTAATGCATCATCATTGGGTCTTTATTCGTTGTATGCATGCCTCAAGCCTGAGGCAACCACTGGAAAACGCAGCAGTGTCCAGAGATAGTTTTTACACAGTACTCATACGTGAGTGGGGTTAAAAAATCTTTGCTCACCCCAAAAAAAGGTTTAATTCAAAAATGATTGAGAAAAAATTGTTAAAATCTGTAGTGTATAGATGAGGATCATATTACTGAATCCGCTATACATCCAATTGGACATTCAGTCGACATGTTTCAGCCTCATTGAGCCCAGCCGGGTCTATGGGGCATTCATCAGGACAAGAATTCAGGACTTACACTATTTGTGAAGTAACTTACAGTGGGTCTTGTGTTCCACTTTAATCTGGGCGAGGTGTACTGTGCCTGTAATTTAGAAAACACAGAAAACATGTACGCATACAACAAACAAAGTCATTTTAGCGCTACATTTTAGCTGCAACTACGAGGTTTCTATTTTACCTCTTTCATAACTGGGACACGCATAAATTGGACAACTTTTGTTCACATGGAGATTTTACTGACAACTGTTGGGGTTCTGTGGTGTTATTAATCATCTTTCTAGGAAAGACTACTGTCTATAGTAGGTATATGCACTCACACCTTCTTGGTAGCAATTACACGATTGTCTGTTATACTATGTTTGGCTTTATGACTGGTTCTTATGACTAGTTTTTGCGTAAGGATATGATTCTGGTATGGGCTTGTAAACTTTACTTAGCATGATGGGATAATTCGATGCATCAGGCATTAAGAATAAACATCGCTGTTCTGACTATGAGGCAAATTCTCGTTACGGATTTAGTCTCTTATATCGCGTTACCTCGTGAGCCCAAAACGCGTGCTTCAACAGGGGACGGAATATTGTTCCGGAGCTGTTAGACAAAAAAGCATTCATTTTTTTTTTTTTTTTTAAATATATTTTTATTGCAGAGTTATAAACAGCAGGAAAAAAGTAATCAGCCAGTACATTTGTGGGCCCCTCCCACCAGTAACAGTTCACAATTGTACACAGCCATTCAGCCCGCATCCAGGAGGCCGGGCGGCATATCAGATCGCTCCGGAGGAGCACAACACAGTGTACGTCCCATTGGGACCCTGGCGAAAGGTCGTTTTGAGTATCTGCTTTTACCCCCCCACCCACAACAACAGTCCCGTCAGCCATCTCCAAGGTATCAACGTAATCGCCCCCATCGGGGCCTGTTCTAGGCTATTGGGCCTTCGTGCCAGGCCGTTCCAACCACTCAATCCGCCCGCCACTCAATACCCCTAGTCCCAGGAGATCCAGGCCACCACCAGCAACCCTCCAACGGCTTCCGGCCCTCCCCAACCCCCTCTATAACTAACCCCCCCAACGCCCCCCCCCCTGGCAACTGCTAAGGTGTGTGCTTCGCTCTACTGAACTGGATGGTTCCACTACAGTGCATGAAGGCATACTTCTGTGTTCGCCCCGCGGTGTCCAGCGGCTTAGTCCTCGCCGTCTTCATCCTCAACCAAAGCATCACGCAGAGCCTGTACCACTAACTCCCACGCACGCGCTGCATCCAGAGCCTTCTCAGTCCCCAACTTCACCGCTTGCTTCATCCGGAGCACGCTCTCGCAGTCAGACCATCGCAGCAACTCATTCTTCCATCTACGCAGTGAGGGACCCCCCCTGGCCTTCCAGTGCCACGATATTTCCCTTTGAGCCAATATCAGGCCCAGATCTATAAATTTACTGGTCACCTTGGTGTGCTTAGTATGTGGGAACCAGAGCAATAGACACGTCGCCATGTCGAAGTCTACCTCCCTGTCAGTCACTTCATTCAGGAGGTCCCCTACCTCCGCCCAATAAGTTCCCAGTTGCGGACACCCCCAAAACAAGTGGTCCATGTCCGCCCCTGGGGACGAGCACCGGGGGCAACAGGCATCCGGCACCCTAAAGTGCCGCTGTAGTTTCTCTGGGGTTAGGTAGGCCCTATGGAGCACATAAAAATGGACCTGCTGAAAGCGCGCATTCCTAGTGCCCTTCCACGTGCGTCGCAGGATATGGCCCCATGCCGTATCCGGTATGGGCCGGCCAACGCTCTCCTCCCACTTAGCCTTGAGCCCATGGAGTGGTTCCAGCCCATCGTTCAGCATCCTGTTATGGAGGCACGTCACAGCTTTGAATGTGCCAGCCGCCATCACCACATATTGGCATGCCATAGTCGTCGCGGGTTCCAGGAGCCCCTCCTTCCAGTGCTTTTGCACAGCAGCCACTATAGCCGCGTGCAGTAGGAAACCCCCTTCAGGCAGTCCGAACTGGTCCCGGAGCACGTCAAACGGTGCCAACGCCCCATCTATATACAAGTCGCCCACCACCTGCAACCCCGCGTCCTCCCAATCCATCAGCGGAGACCAGTCCCCTCCGTGCGGTAAAGCCGTCAACATCCCGATCGGGATCTCCGGGGCATAAGGCCGCGATGCTCTCGCTCTCCGGAGGCTCCTCTGCCAGCACAGCCGGAGCGTCCGCTCCTCCATGGTGAGGGCCCGTAATTCGAGCCGTTGCTGCATAATGATGTACGACAGCACGTGGCGCTGTATCCCCCGATCCCGGTCTTCCACCGGCCCCCGGAACACCCTGGCCACATTCTGCGTTAGGACCTGCAACTGCGCCGCCAAATAATATAGCTCAAGATCGGGCACAGCCATGCCCCCCTCCAGCTTGGGGCGAAGGAGCGTGCTCAAGGCTACCCTACGACGGCCATGCCCCCACAGAAAGCCAATAATCATGGACCGCAGGTCCCTAAACACCCCCTGGGGAATCCAAACCGGTAGCGTTCGGAAATAATAAAGGAAGCGCGGGAGCGCCACCATTTTCAACAATGCTATCCTGCCCAGGACTGTCAGCGGTAGGGTCGACCAGAAAGACAAACTACCCCGCAGTGACCGGACACAACGGCCAATGTTACCCTCCAGGAGGTCGGCGGCTGAGTGGTAAATGCGGACCCCCAAGTAGACGATGCAAGAGGGCTCCCACGTCACACCCAGGTCGCTGCTAGGGGCTGGCGATCCCGCTCTCAGCGGAAACACACAGGTCTTTGCCCAATTGACCCTAAGGCCCGACAATCGGCCGAACTCGGACAGCAGAGCCATCGCTCCGACCAACGCCCCCGAGGTGTCTGCTAGGTACAGGAGCAGGTCATCCGCATAAAGCGATATATAGTGCCATTGCCCATCCCCCACCACTCCCGCGTAACGGTCGCCGGACCTCGCATGGACCGCCAAGGGTTCCATCGCCAGGGCAAACAATAGAGGGGAGAGAGAGCATCCCTGTCGCGTTCCCCTGCCCACCGGATACGCGGCGGATACCAGGCCGCCCAATCGTACCCTCGCCGTCGCCGAGTTATACAAGACCCTCGTCCATCTCCTAAACCCATCGCCCATGCCAAACCGCTCCAGCACTCCATCCAGGAAAGGCCATTCCAAACTATCGAAGGCCTTCTCAATATCCACGGACAGTACCGCTGGCGACCCCTCCCCTTCCAAGATGGCGTCCATTATTCCCACTAGGCGGCGGATATTCATCGCCGTACTCCTCGTGGGTATAAACCCGGCCTGGTCCCTGTGCACCAGGCCCGTCATGTGAGGGGCCAGTCTAGTGGCTAGGATGCGACTCAGGATCTTGTAATCCACCGTCAGCATGGACAGTGGGCGATAAGACCTCACGTCCGCGGCATCCCGGCCAGGCTTGAGGAGTGGCACTATCAAGGCCTCCCGCATGGAGGCAGGCAACACCCCCTTCTCGAAGGCCTCCGTATATACCACCAGCAGCCTGGGCGCCAGAGCGTCTACATAGTGCTGATAGAATTCGATTGGGAGGCCGTCCACCCCTGGCGTCTTGTTACGGGCCATATGTTTGATAGCCACTCGAATTTCCGTTAGCGTGATCGGGCTACCCAGGTCCGTCGCGTCGCCCTCGTCCAAGACCGGAAGCGGCCTCTCCCCCAGGTACTCCACGATGTCCTGCACCCCCACTCCCAGCTGACTCCGGTACAATTCCTCATAGTAACCCCGAAAGCGGTCTACTACAGCCGCCTGAGAGTACACCATCTCTCCCTGTGCGTCAGTAATGCTGAGGATCGGGCAACCCCTAAGTTCCGGGCTAGCTAATCTGGCCAAGAGGGTACCCACCTTGTCCCTTTCTGCGTGCGCCCTAATCATGTACTGCCTGTAATCATAGCATCTCAAACGTTCCGTCTCCGCGGCCACCACTTCCTTCGCGTCCAGTAACTGGGCCTGTAAACCTGGCTTAGTAGGCCTGCGGCGTTCCAGGTCCCTCAAAGTCTCCTCCGCTTTCATTAGGTCATTCAGCACAGTCGTTCGAGCATTCGAGAACCTACCCAGGCACACCCCTCTCACCACCACTTTCATTGCATCCCATTCAACAGACCTGCTCGTCGCCGTTCCTGCGTTCACACCGAAATAACTATCAATGCCCTGCCGGACCGCATCGTCGAACACAGAATCCTCTAGCGTCTCCGGCCGAAGCCGCCATGTTGGAATTACTGAGCGCTCCCTCTGCCATTGAATATGCACCAACAGGGGGTTATGATCAGATATCGTCCTAGCGAGATACTCAGCATGGGTGATCAATGGCGCTAGAGAGCCCCCACAGAGCACCGAATCAATCCTAACATGCAAATCATGTAAGGCAGAATAAAAGGAGTAATCCCTGGTTCCCCTGTGTCTCTCCCTCCAGACATCCAGCAACCCCCACCGTTCTTGCCAGTCCTTCCTGTGCGCGGCCAGCCTGCGCACAGGAGAGTCTACCAGGGGGGGATGGGACCTATCCAGAGCCACATCCGTAATTGAATTGAAGTCCCCCCCTAATACTATCGGACCCGCCAGGAAAGAGGCCAAGGACCCCGAGAGGCCATCAAAGTATCGGCCTTGGTCAGTGTTAGGTGCATAAACACAACATAAAACCACGTCCCGTCCATACAGTCTCCCCTCCACCGCTACAAACCTGCCATCCGGATCTATTACCTGATTCAGGACCTGGAAGGGGATTCCCGCCCTCACCCAGATCAAGACCCCCCTGGCATACGCTGAATAAGTGGTGCCAAAAACCTGGCCCCGCCATCTTTTCTGCAAGGCAGCGCACTCTTTTTTAGTGAGATGAGTCTCCTGGAGCATAGCTATCTGGACCCCCCTGCGTACCAGGTATGCATGCACTTTGTGACGCTTCACCATAGTCCGCAGCCCCCGGACATTCCACGTTAGGCATTTCAAATTAGGTAATGTCCCCATACCAAGTCCGTACAGTCCATTTCACACTCCCACGGTCCATGACCCCCCCAATGCAGTTGCCCCCCCCCCAACAACCCCAAAACTGAAACATACCCCAACCCCCACTCCCCAGGACAGAGCATACGAACCCAATGGCCGCCCCCATCCAAACCTTGAACCAACTACTCGCACACCTACCCTGTGGTCTCCACCACAGTCGGCCTTAAGGGCCTAGGGGGGGTGAGTCGCCGCCGACCCCAGCCAGCGGAGCCCGCGTCCGCCCTTCATCCCCTCAGATACACTCCGCGCCCCCACCCTGCAACCCGCCCTCCAGCAACAGGATATCACCCTACCATGAAGTCCCGATCAAGACCAAAGTCTGTCTTAGCCGCAGATAATACTATCCGAAGTCTGTGGGGTCACTGTCGGCCCCTTCTGGCTCTCCGCCTCCGAAAGTTCCTCTCCTGTTCTGCTGCCCTCTCCACCCGAGTCCGTTTCGGCCCGTTCACTATTCTGTTGCGACCCTGTAATGGCCGCCGTCGCCGCGAGTGCGTCTCTCTTCTCCGCCGCCATTTGGGCCTCCCGCTTCTCCCGCTGGCGCCTGTTGCGGGACCTGATACGTTGAGACTGCCGCACCCTGGGCTGCTTGGGCTGGTCTCGTCTACTTTGGTGCGTCCTGTCCGTCCCCGCTCTGTACAACTCAAGCCAGTGCCAAACGTCGTCCGGAGTTTGGAAAAAATGTGTGGTGCCATCCATGATAATCCGCAGCTTGGCCGGGTAGAGCAAGGAGTACTGAATGCCTTCCTCCCTGAGCTCCTTCTTCACAGCAAGGAACGATGCCCTGTCCTTTTGGACCGCCTGCGTGTAGTCCGGAAATATCGTCACCTTGCTGTTCTCCACCCCGTAAGGACCCGACATCCTTGCCCGCTGGATGAGAAGGTCTCGATCTTTATAATGGAGGAGCCGCACCACCATTGGACGGGGGGGGCGGCCAAGCCCCGGCGGGCGAGCGGGCACCCGGTGGGCTCGCTCCAGGGTGAAAAATGGAGTAAGCCCCTCCGGCGCCACCACAGTGCGGAACCAGTTCTCCATGTAGGCCACCGCATCCTCCCCCTCAATCCGTTCCGGCAGGCCTACGACCCGCACGTTGTTCCGCCTATTGCGGCCTTCGGCATCCTCCGCCCTCCGTTCCAGAATGTCCAGCCGGGCCAAAATGTCTGTAATCCTGTGCTCCGCAGTCACCACCGAGGGCTTCAGGTCCAGCAACAGTTGGTCATGATCCTTGACCCGATCCGCCAGCTTCGCGTGATCCGCACGCAGCAGCCCCAGGCCCGTGGCCACTTGGGCAATGTCGTTATGCAACGCCTCCTTGGTGGAGGTGATCGCCTCAAGGATGGCATCCAAGCGCCGGTTCAGCCGCTGTTCCTGGTCAAGCTCCGGGGAGGGATTCTCACTCAACCGGGTCGATGTCGCCGAGTCCCCTTCGCGGCTCCCGGGTGTCGGCCCTCCGATCGCCGCCATGTCAGGGCGCTGCGTCACAAGTCCGGCCACCCTTTCTGTGAGGCGCTCTCGTGGGCCCGTGCCGAGCACCGGGCACCAGGCAGCACAGTGCCACCGCCAATGGTCGCAGGAGCAATGACCAGGCGGATGAGCTCCGGTCCGTCACCCCCACTAGTCCGGTGGGGGGAGGATGAGTCACGGGACGGCGGCCGACGAGGGCCCCGGGTCCCCTGGGTGAATCGAGCAGCGTCCCCCGGGCTCAAGGGTTCGCGCCGCCAATCCCAGTGCGTCGGGCAGTCGGGTGCAGGGTCCCTCTCTGCTTGGCGACAGCCGGTCTCAGGGCTGTAGTCCGGGACCATCCGATCTCCTCGCCGCCATTTTCTTCACACCCTGGTCTACACCTCGGCCGCCTCTTCCTCGATCTCCTCGGGGCCAGCAGTCCCCCAGCAATGAACCGATTACGTCCAGCTGTCCCCCTACACTTCAGAGGGCAGGAACGTCTTCTCCGGGTCGCCTGGGGTCCCGAAAAACAGGAGAATTAGCGGGAATCCGCGCGGAGCTACGAGCTCACGCCGCCATCCCGATCGGCGTCCAAGCCACGCCCCCACAAAAAAGCATTCATTAGCACTGGTTACTCGCGTACCTCTAGCTATTTCAGTGGAACCATCTCGTCAGTATCGGTCTTAACCGCTAATCACGTGTGGCTTTCCTGTGCTGACTCTGCCCCCGGAAGTACCGGGATCTTCCTGTGTTCTTCCCTTTAAGTGACGCCTGCTCGTGGAGGTCATCGTCACAAAAAAGGGACTGCAGTGGGGTGCACTTGCCAGTGCCACCAGACTGCTTTGAAGGGCACATTTGGTGCTGCCCTTGCATACTCCAGTTGGAACCAGTTCAGGGAGCCCTTGGCTCCCGCTCTGGTGCGAAACTAGACAAAGGACATGGAAGTACCCTCCCCTCTGTCCAGCTCCTCCTCTGGGAGGGACCCCAGAGTCATTCCAACCTTCTCTCTCGGGTACTTACGGGCTTACCTGTGGGTGGCTCTTCAAATTCGTCGTGGGACAAGACTCATGCCTGAAACCGTCTGGACACTTTGACTTCGATGGACTTTGCTAGGAAGCGAGACTGCATCAAGGTTAACTCCTGCTGCTGCTGCTGGACTCGCTGTTCTGCAAGTCTTCCTCATCGCCTAAGTCTGTGCTTCTTTCAGGATCTTCAACAGACCTGTGGGCATCAAGGACACCTGAAGTAATATTCCTTGGAGTGAAGGAGCCACTCCCCTGCATCTGCAGGCACCGCAAATAAGCTGACCAGTCTGCTGCTGGCGAACAACCATCGCAACGCATGCGTCACATGGCATGCGTTTACGTCGCGTGCCGTCACAACGCACGCGACGTTACAAAGCGTGCGTTCACTACGCACGCCATTACATCGGAGGCGCCATTAGATCGCGTGCGCTTACAACGGACACATGAGACAATGCTGGAACCACGAGAGACAGGTAAGGACGACGACGTACTCGTCGTGTTTTAGGCTTTTAGGTAGTTGATGGGCAGTGTAGTGGAGGGGGAGGGTTTTAGGCTTTAGTACCATTGAGTTGGGTAACAATGAACATCTGTTATTCAGTGCCAAGAGAACGTGCGCTTTACAAATACACATGTTATGTTATGTTTAGGGCTTAGGGCTAATAGTAGTATATGGTTGTGTTTTAGGGGTTAGGCCTTTTAGGGCTTAGGGTCGGATATAGTAGTGTTTTAGACATTTGGGTTAGGGCTTTTAGGGCTTAGGGTTAAGGGTCGGATCTGGTAGTGTTTTAGGCTTTAGTGTTAGGGCTTAGGATTAAGGGTCGTAAATGATACAGTTTTAGGCTTTAGGGGTCATAGTGTGTTTAGTACGTTGCTTACAGTGTAGTTTGTAGGCCTTAGGGTCAGGTGGAATGCGCATGGGGTAAAAATCGCGATTTAGAACCATGTGGGGTGTTTGTATGCGGTGTGAATATATTTTGCATGCTTTTCAATTGGAATGTGACGTAATTGGGTGCATTGTAATTATGGACATGCGATGTAAAAACGGCGATGTTAACGTTTGCGATGTGCCATCGTACATCCCTGTTGCTCCTGACGTCCCACGGACTTCGAAAGGCTCAGCAACAAAGGTGGTGGTTCTGCAACTCCCGCAAGCCTTGACTGGCCCTCTCTGCAATTTTGAGGCCAGTATCCCTTGTCGAAACCACTGGGACCATACCACTGTGCAATGCGTCGACTTGCTGTTGTCAATGCTTGATGGCTCTGCACTCGGCTCGGCACTCCAGAGATCTTCAGGCTACAAGAAGATCCAGTCTCCAGCATCTCTTCCTGCCAAGTACAGTGTCTTCACTGCATCCCCTGCAATGTGGGCTTCCTTCTTATTGAGCTGCTCAAGGTCGTCTTGCGACTCCTGTGCCTTCGGCCTGTGGGTCCTCTTTAAGGTTCTTCTCCTGCTTCAGTGGGCTCCCGTGCTTGTTCGGGCCTGCTCTGACTCCCCTGCTGTTGTTGAGTCTGCTTGGCCTTGATGGTCCCAACGTTGCTCCTTCTTCGCTTTCCACTGCTGTTGCAGCTGCCAAGGCTTGTTGGTTCTTCTGCCGAACACCAACTGGTTCTCGACTTCCGACGTGGGACAGCTCATGCACGGCTCCTGGTCTTCCTCAGCGTCGCCTGGTCTTCCCAGCTGTAGCATCACGGTCAGCGTCAACTCTCCTGAACCGTACGCCATTGGTGGGCATTGCTCTTCCATGCCTCCTGGTCACCTCCGAGTGGCATATATACTGTCCCCTCTGCTTACAGGTTCTCCTCTTCAAGAATCCTCCCTTAGACCCTGACACAGTTTTCTCCAGCGGTATCTTTCCTGAAGTCCTCCACTGTGGTCTGTATCTGTTTCCAAAGTCACTTCACATCTATGCACTCGGCTTCTTAGGTGTAGGTATCCTGGTTCCTGGGGTATCCACAGGTGGGGTGACTCTCCAAACTTCTTTCTTCCGAGGGGTTTCTTCAGGGTCCACTGGGAAGGGTCCTTCTTCTTTAAAACTGCAACTGCAACTTCCCCGTTGACTTCTATTGGACATGTGGCTGTGTTTCCACTCTGCGCACAGCTTCCGTTTGGTTCCTGGGTACTTACCTTGGGTGGTTCCATGTGTCCCCAGCTCCTCCGAGTCTCTTGGTCCAAGTCCCAACTTCGGTCGCAGTTTGCATTCCATGTTCTTAATGGTTTGATCTCCCCCCTGGTGACCACTAAATTGTGTGCTTACTTACCTGTTACAATTGACATATTCTTGTTTATTTGTGTTTATATCTCCTGGTAGGAGATATAGCAATGTGTGAGTGTTGTGTAATAAATAGAACATTTTTTAGATATACAATGTGGTTCTTTTTCGTTTAACCTACACTACATGATTTTATCTGGTAAAACAAGCTGCTTAACACTCCTTCAAGATACGCCTGAAGGCTGCTCTCCACAGCTACAAGTTAGAGAGCTTTCTATGGTTGTCTAAGACCACTAAAATCACCATAAGGGTTGTCCGTATTAGTGCAAGGTGCTTCACTTAAATATGTGTGCACCATATACTAAGTCAGCCTCCTACTGTTAGGATGGCTGTTAAACTATGTAAAAATATGCTGATGCTAAATTAATGTCAAAACCATCTCCAGCCTGATCGTAGTGAGTTTTCAGCAGCATGTGAATCAGTGGCGGTTTCTGTGCATGGGCGTCGGGGCTCCGCCCCCTTTACTTTCACAGACAAATGAAGCAATTATAGCAATGGTTAAAATATGTTTTGTCATTAAAAAACAATTTTTCATTTAAGTTTCTAGAATGAGGGCACTGTCTGCCCTACTCCCGGACATCGGCGTTGTTGCTGTGCTCCAAAATGCGGACACGTGACAGCCTTTTAACTGCTTGCTCTCCTGGCCCTGGGCAGGTGGGTATTTGCCGGGCTGACGATCTCTCAGCCCTGAGGCCTGTGAGGTCATCAGCTCGGCAAAGACCAAGCATTACCGCCCAGTCTCCACCCCCTGATGACGTGCAGGTAAACTTGGCCCCGGGCGTTTTAAAAACAAGCCCGGTTTTGCCAAGCTTCCACGTCAATCAGGGAGTGAGAGCATTGTCACCCCTCCCTTCCCTAATTCGTTACAGAGTGTGGGTGGGACCATACCCTGTGACTAATTGGAAAAGGTGTGGCAGACGGGAAGAGGCAGACCAGGAATCGAGTCTGCGCAGATACGACTTGAAGTGTGTCAAAGAGTGAGTCGACAGCTTCGCTTCCTACACAAGTTTGTTCATTGTGGCGTTGGCGCCATTGGAAGAGAATAAGAGTCGGAATGCGTGGTAATTTACTTTTAGTCTAATGTTGTCTAACGCTATTAGCCACTTTCCTCAAGACCTACAAGTGCATATTGCGCGTGCGTGCTCATAGACACACAACTCCCCCCTCCTTGCTACCGCTCGCTCGCTCTGGCACTTACATGATAATGCTGCCTCCTATCTAAAATTGTGCCCCGGGGGCCGGGACTAAGGTCACAGCAACCACCATATACTGCGCTTTCAGGGAGGGCTGCATTAATAAACCTCACCTCAGCATGAGTTCTTAGTGCCCCCCAAGGAATTGCTCAAATGGGGCCTGGCACGATTGATTAGGCAGAAGCGTGCAGCTTGTTCATGGCTGCACAGAAGGACTTAAGATTGTTTCTTACGTGCGCACACGGGCAGCCCAGTTCAGTGGGCAAATGGCAAGATGTCTGTCTGTCTTTCTGTAAAAATAAAGTTATTCTTTTATAACACATTAAACACGGGGCACAAACGAGAACAAAACACAAGCGCAAAATGCTGGAGTGCAATCAGCGTTAAAGAAAGTGCCAAGGAGAAAGCGAGCCATTCCTCACTCCAGCCAGCATTTTAGAGAAAAAACTGTTCTGTGCATTTCGTTTGATTTGGCCTAGATTAGAAGTCATTCATTCTGCAGTTTATCAAGTCAAGGCGACTCGTACAGCTCTGCATCTGGGAGGCCTTGCAGGATAGCAGAAAGAGATGACTTAATTGGGTTTTTTGTTTATTTCGGTAGTGTTCAGACAGTCGGACACAAGAATGATTTACTGCATCGCTGGCAGCTTGTGAGCAAGACCCCATATGGGAAGGAGTCGGCAGCGCAGCTAGGCAGGCAGTTTACAAGGTAAGGAACTGTAATTATGCAATGGGGCAGACGGCAGAGTGTATGCTAAGTGCATTGTG
Organism: Lissotriton vulgaris; assembly: GCF_964263255.1. Taxonomy (NCBI): domain Eukaryota; kingdom Metazoa; phylum Chordata; class Amphibia; order Caudata; family Salamandridae; genus Lissotriton; species Lissotriton vulgaris. The sequence continues at coordinate 339,837,934 of NC_141697.1, forward strand.
GAGCGCATGTGCGTCCAAATTGTGTGCATGTAAACGGCATTTCCTTAGTATTCTCACAGGTGCTGGATAGCACGACACTGAATAGCAGTGAGGAGACAGGAATAATGCCAGGGAAGAGAACGGCACACACTTCAATATGAAGCAAATTCTGCTGGCTGCATTACCAATGCACTTTCCACTTTGCTGACACATCTTCCCAGAACTACCGGAAATTTTAAGACACAAATTCACAACTGCCCTTTTCCGGTAGCTGAACAACACGTGCTCAGCACAGACCTGCAATACGCGGCGTGTGTCTATCTTTCTACCACAAATGGGCATTCCTACAGGGTGAGGGTGCCCTCCAAGGTCCCTACAGACTCCGCTCGTGGCATCGTTTTAATAGTGAGATTACTAAAAAATGTGATGTACAGGAACATGCCCAAAAACCTGTGCGGCACTCAGTGTGAGCTTCTGGTGCAGCGCAGATTTTAAGAAAGGTCAGAGCAAAGCATCTCCGACCGACACACGTCTTATCCTATCATTGGTGACACAGGGGACCCCCCCCTCAACAAGCACTTTCCAGACACCAACGAGAGTGCCTTTAAACCTACAACCATACACAGTGCATAGCACATAGAGTACTGCATAGTGAAACTGCACTAAACAGTAAATACAAAAATGACATTCACACATTTAAATGTGTTTTCAGTCATATCGTTCCAGCGTACCTGGATTTATCTGAGGTGCACGGAAAACTTTTGCTTCTCTGGGGGAGCACTGGAACGTCATTGCAGGAAAGCCTCCTGAAGAAAATAATGATTAACAATGAGGTTCGCAAAGTACCTTGGAATTGCAGGCTTGGCTTTGATATGCCAAAAAAATCAATGTTTTAGAAAGAGTTGGGCGGTTAGGAATTGTATTTCAAAGCAGGCTGCTTTGTAGCATATAACCATCCATGTTACTGCAACATGTCATACCTATAGACTTTAGAGGGCGTGCGGCGGCCATAATTGGCTTATTCACACAAAGTACAGGCAGCCTCTCAACCAGATAGATAGAACAATAACACTCTGGGGAGTACTAATGAAATTGTATGTTAATGTTTCTATTCTTGAATGATGATTAGCTATTGGGATGAATATATAAATAAATACTAGTTTTGCATTATTCTAGTGTTTGAGTGGTGGCTTGTGGACCCCGCCACATCATCTAATTATTTTTGTTTCTGTACACAGTTTTTTAAAGCTTTCTTCCCCACCAAGGAGTTAATTTTGTGATTTCTGAAATACCTAACAGGACGGATCCTTCAGGTTACAGCGCGCGCTCTCACTGTCACTCAACTGATCAACCCTTAGTATTCCTGCCGAACTCCAGGGAGGCCAGGAGATGGTGCGGCCGCCGATGTGTATCCCCTAGTTCTTCCAGATGAGGGTGGAGTCATGTACCCACAGGCTGGTCAGTAGAAGCCGTGGGAAAATTGCCATATGGCCAATTTGGGAGTATGCCCTTTTAGCTGTATATAACTGATTTGTAGGCATACTCATTGATCTAACATGCAGTTTCAGAGGCAGGTCAGTACAATATTTCCCTGCAACTTCCTCTTTGTTTCAAGACTGAAAAGACTTCTGGGAATCATTTGTTGTGCCGTGCTTGGGCTGCTTTAGGGTTCTATAACTGTGTGCACAAGCTGGCTGCAAGCTCAGTGATAATACTGCAAAGAGAGAGACTGTTGCATTTACTATAAGGTGGTCATGCCGGTTACATTTTGGCATGAACTAAAAGTCTGGCGCTTTAATCTCCCTGTGCCTATCTGAATCTCTTCTTCTTTCTTGTTACATGTAAGTAGGTGAAACGGAAAAGGTATACTGTGATTTAATACTAGATTACTTCAAAGAACGCCATTGATTAATTCCCCAGCACTGTTTTGCTTGGCTTCACTCTTAAAATTCGGATTGTGCTAGTGGCAAAAAGAGCTTTGGGAAAGCCAAAAGGTCTGCCTTTAATGTGATAAATCATACAGCCAGTTCTTCATAGCAGTTTGCATGTATTACCACGTTAATTGAAGAGCTGGTGGCATTGCTTTTCATGTTTGCATGTATGCTTGTGTTGGTACACAAATCTTTCCTTTCTGTTCTCAGACGTGGGGCTTGTTCTGGTTTACTATTTATTTCGCTCGTATTTTATAGAATATGATTTATTTCCATAACTAAACATATACTCAGAAGTGGCTGCTCATCTCATGGCTCCGGGTTCTGTCGTGAGTCTAGAGTATTTCTTTCTCTATGCAGGGACTATCCTCTTTCCAATCAGAGCCCCAAAGTGAATGGCACTGATAGTTGGACTTCTCTGGACTAGTGTGGCTGGAAGTCAAAATGCTATCCATTACTGTGTTTTAACAAAGATTTTTTTTTAGTAATGAAACTATTCTGTGTCCCTGTTGGCCTGCATTTTTTCAGAAAATGCGTGCCACTAGTAATTCCGAACATCTAGTGAAGAGTGGGCACACAAGGTGCATACCCAGTATTGTACCTGCCATTGTCTGCATTTGACAGGTAAAAAAAAGGCATGGTGCCCGGGGCTGTCATTCTGTTCTCCTTCATAGAACCGCTTAACAGCAGGCCTACTGGCAAATCACAGCACAAGTATGTGTCTGCTGTCTCTAGTCTACAACCCTCAGGGTGAGGTAATTTTACCAAACCCAGCACGGGCCACGCACACCTTCACGGATCAATTACGATTAAGTTGGACTCATCACCCCACCTTGGACATAACTGTTCAGTCTGGGCTCCGAAAAAAATTAATTGCAAATGTTTTTCTGTTCCTTTAAAAGAAAATTGTTTTCCCCCTTTTTTTTTTTAAATGACTTGTGCAAAGCAGATTTTATAGAGAGAAATTTGCCAGACAGAGCTGTGTGTTTTTTTCATGATGCTTGTAACGCTGTGTCTGCTCGCTGTTTTGATAATGTATTGCAGTGGTTGCTCGGTTCAGTCCTGCACAGTGCTCTTCCTGCCCCCATGGGACAGATCTCTTTCCAGCCTTCTCCAAAGACTGGAATAACGTGCTGGGACATCCCAGGCTCCTTACGCTAATCAGGTTACAAATAGTGCTCTGTTAGCTCTGAACCTTGCTTACCCCAATCAATCACATGATACATATAGCTTATAAGGGAACAATTTTAAATCTCACAGCTCCTGATACATCATTATCATCGCCCTCATTCATTCACGTGCAGCTCTAAAGGAACTGGTGCAATAAACCCACAACATCTGGGCCACTGCACTAACCCAAACAGGTAAACCTCAATAGTGGGATCCGAAAAGTGACGTCTATGTGTGTATTCATGTATGTATTTAATTTTGTCCACATGTAGAGAACTGCCCTCTGTACTAGATGCGTCTTCTACGAGCTGCACTTAATAGCAATGACCAGGCTTTTTGTTGGAGGGGCTAACATTACGGTAATGCCCAAGAGAAAGATTGTAGGCACATCCTGGACAAATAGCTTAGCGCATTATGTGGCATCTTTTTTAACTGTTGCCTATGTGGAACCCTCAGAGAATAAACACCAGTGATGATTCCAACTAATAAAAGTCACACCACCCCGGGATTGCAGGGGGCCACGGAGTCTCAATATGGACTTAAATGTGGAGCGCGCTTTTCGAATTTAGAAGCGCACCTTTCCTTGGGGCTCAAGGTGAGCTTACATTGGGCATTTACCATAAGAAGCATCCTTCTTTGGATTTAATTGACTACACATCCAAGAATACCTTACGTACAGGCTCATAGAAGAGCAGATGCATATCAGAGTATGAGATTTAAATGAGGAGGTGTGGCCCGTATTGCTTCTTTCGACCGATGTGCCTCTATATATATTTACCGGAGAGAGCCCAGCAGGGATTAGGGCTGGTGAATCCGCCAGGCTTTTGATGTGAAACGCTGGGAAATGGATAATTCCTGCAATGCGGGAAGCACCGGTCCCCTGGTAATTTGTTAAAACACCATAATCACTTTTAGGCGGCATCTGCTTGCACAAGTTCTGACACGTCTAACACTAGAAAGCACCATTAGGATTTCAAAGCGTTTTTTAAAATTATTATTATTGCTGCATTTTCGCTTCTTTTTAAGGATATATTGTTATAAAAACACGTGTAATTTCCCAGTAGGATGCTTTTGAATTAGCTTTTGGGCACATCTAAGTGGGAGCAAATGTCCTGAATACTGTTTAATATTTTTTTTTTAATTTTTAAGTTGTGGGGTTGAGTGCCTTAGGAACAGCATCAGCGAGAATAAGCAATTTGAACTCCAAGCTATCGGAGCTTCCTGGAGGCTCTTTTGGTTATACACCACATTTCTACCCACATGTGCCTCCGTCATTGTTTTAAAGTGTGCACAACTCTGCAAAATAAGACAGGGGTGGGCTAGCCTGTGGATGGGATGGTGGGGGTGTTGTCATCTCTAAGAGTAACTCTTATTCTGAAAGTGGTGCGGGCCCTTGGCAGAGTTGGATAGTTAGATGTGGCCTGGCTCCACATTTCCTCCTTGTGAGGTTTATAACATAAATATAACTGTGTAAGACATATTAAAATGCATGGAGGGTTGCTGTGTGGGTTAATGAATGTGAGGTTAGAACGTTAGCAAATTCCTGGCTCAAAATCCCATTTTACTGCGTTTGTTGACGAACAATTAACATAAATTTGGGAAATACTGAACTGTGGGGATCTAAAGCATGGCCTATGAAAGGCCTGTGTGCCTGGGCAAAAGCCGAGGTGATCACGTTTAAAGTATGTATTTTAGTCTTGTTTTAAAACAAAACACAGTGCACACCCTCTGGGAGAAACTGGACCAATACATGCTTAATATCTGCCCTGGCCTTGCCCGTGAAAAGCTCCCACTGCTTCTCCTGGGTTGCTTCCAATTTCATTTCCCACATTCAACGAGTGTTCCAGAGAGCTAGGCTCACAGTAGAGTATTTATGTGGCCTGTTGGTGTCTCAGAAGGCTTTGCCGTATCTGTCCTCTATCTCGGTGTAGGGGATTGGGGAGGATAGGTATGGAGGCTTTCTCATATGGAGTGATAACAGGCTGAAATCGCCTCGAGGTGCCCCACTGCACTGCCCAGGGATGGGTGTTTCAAGCCATGACGCACTTTCGAATCAGAAAAACACAGTACTAGCCAGCAGCAGCAAATTTTTCCGCTTTTATCATTTACAATGCTTTCTGTGTAATTTAAGGTGCACAGAAAGGAACTGTTTTCTACACTACAAATTCTGATTAATAAAATTTGTTCTGACCAAGACTTCTTAAGGTCTAGTAAACAGTTACTTTTTGGTCTGTGGAATTTTAATGCGCATCAACTGTATCGTGTAAACACATTTGGATTTGCAATATTTAAATTCGCCTGCAGTGCAAATTGTTATAGTTATTTTTATATGTCAGTAGTAATTATGTGGTCCATTGTTAGGGCAAGGCCACATCCTATAAACCATGTTTTGGTCCACCGTCGAAAGCATTTGAATTTTCCAGCTCTATTACCTGTGGCTTGTAAATAGATTTGGGCAGCCACTATTCAAATTTGTCAGCCATAACAGCGGGTAGCAGCCAGTATTTTCATTGGCATAGCCAGGTATGAAGCTCTGTGGTTATACTGAATAACCAGCTACCTATGTTATATGACAGCTCTTCAATAATGTAATACCTGCACTTTCACAATTGCTTTATTAACCTTCCCGCTTTCTCTAATTTGCTTGAAAATGCACCATTTTTCCACTATTTTTTCAAAATTTTCTCGGGGGGGAATTCCCCCCGAACCCTCCTTAGGGGGTTCCGGCTCGCTCGCTACGCTCGCTCGCTACGGTGCTGTATGATTAGCAGTTTCCGCCCCGCCACTTTCAAATGTCACCAGCTGCCACTGATGTGAATCTATAGGAGATTCAACACCAGAGCCTCCTCTATCAATTGAAGAAACTGATTTCACAAGCACAAAATGTAACTTATAACCATCTCCCAGGCTGCTGAAGGACAATGAACAGACAGGATGCAGATAAAAAACAAGATCCAACATGCAAGTGCCTACATCTCATGGAAAACGTCTTTTAAAAATGAGAACATAAAAATTATAGAAACTATGAAAATCAAAAAGAACTCACAAGGACACAAACCAGAGTAAAAACAGATTGCGCTGCAGATGGGAAAACAACTACCAGAGCCAGGTTTAAATTGGGAGTCATTCTGATTGAAGTCCAGATTCAGCCTAACAAAGGATGCACAGCACAGAAGCAGCTACTCAGTAAAACTGGTCCGGAGCAGCAACTACTTCATTCTGGCAAAGGAGCCTTTCTCATGTTCCTACAAAATACCAAGGTGATACATACGACTTTACCAATATTTATAATTTCAATGTTATATATTACATTTTACCTTCTTGTTTCAATCTCTCAATTTGCTCCTCCTTATGATCCAACTGCTCAGTCAGTCTAGATGCAGAATCCAAGGCACTGTTTGCTTCATCTAGCCTTTCCTGTGGCAAACATAATACATTAGAGCAGTAGGATGAAACACAAATAATCTCAATGCAAGTTTTGCATCACAAAGCCACAAATAAAAAACGTTCTAAAAGCTTCATTTGCGGCCATACTTAAGATATCGGTAAGCAAGATCCTAGCAAAATGTAAAAGAAATTCAGCATGAACATCTCCATTTGACTGCTTCTAAACGTCAGCGTATAATCAAATTCATTCCCGTCCTCCCTCACCTCCTTAATACGTTTATCAACCTAAAATCCAAACGTGACATATTTGTTTGCTCAGCAATACAGCTGTGAACCTCAAAACCCAACTGCATAGCATCCCACAAGGTAGGACTGGCATTCTGAATATCTAACTTCAAGAATGTTTCAACTTTAGGTACTGATAATTACTTTTTAGGTACTGATAATTACTTTTTTCTCAGAATGCTGAATGCCAGGCAGAATAAAGAAAATGGAAAAATGAGGTGCTAAACTGCAATTATTTAAGTGGTTGTACCTTTTGTTCACACTGACTAATACTGACAGAGCATTAATTACAAAGTATATTTTTGAATGAAGACGCAGAATTATGGGAGTGAAACAGTTAATAGGCAATTCTAAAAGGGCTTGTGTAGAGCAAATGGGGCAAATAGTCCAAACACAATTAAGGCAAAACAGTTTATCACTGCAACAGAGACCCATAAAATATCCTCTGAAATCAATTTCAAATGCAAAATCCATTAAAAGTTGATCACTTCGACAGACAATATTTGAGATCTACAGCAGACTGTGCACGCTGGTTGCACAACATGAACAGCAGAAACTCTAGCTCCCACATATTGTTAGTTAAGAAAAGTCTACATCTTACTGTGCATTTTTCATGTGGGTCATTGTATGCTCATCTTAGCATGTCTCTACTTTCTGTTATCCAAAACCGTATTACAGACCTGTTCATCTCCCCTTAAGAGGAGGTATATTAATATGCTGTGCAAAAACTCTTAAAACAGTCTGCAAGTGTTGCTTTTTGCATAAACAGTAGGTATCTTGTGGAGTATAGATGACATGTGCAGCAGCAAAGATATGAACTTTAATGGTCTGAGTTTAGCATGCTACGTTTCTACTAATATACATAAGTGAAATGACCCCTTCAAAATCTGGAGTGATGCTGGCACACTCGTATGAAGATTGGGACTATGACTTATTTCCTTCGGTAGTTGGAGCTTCGAAATTTGATAGCTATGCTAGTGCAATGCTCACCATTCAAAAACATTACAGCAATACACACATAGCATTCATAAAACCTGAGTGAGCAAATACACATCAGTCAGTCTTGCCACTGTGTCAAGGTACTGCGATCGGCATAAAACATTGTATGCTAATCGATACAAGGGACGGACAGGTGGACTGCTGTAAACAACAACGCTTTTATGTATAGTAAATAGCCTTTAGCTACATTTGTCATTAAATTGTTTCCGGGTTTTTTTTAATGCATATTTGGACCGTGCAAATGAAAGGAACCTAGAAAAGGAAATTTACTTGTTGTAGGCAAACACATCTTATTTTGGGTAGGGTGACGAGGTTCAACTGGCAAACAATACCTGACATGGAGTAGACGATATTATTCCAAAAGTCAGTATTGAAGCCTCATGTTCCAAAGTTTATAAAGTATGTATGTGCTTCCATCAAAGTGGTCAGGCAACAAATTCTCCTTGAGACAAAGTCTTAACCCCTTAGTTCGATGTTTTATCCTCGCCTTTAATGTATCCTTGTTTCTTAAAGGAGAAGTGCAAACTTTCAGATACTGTGAAGGTATGTTTATAACATGTCCAACTTCACGTTTGCAGACGTGACTACGGAAATAGCTGGTGCCCTGAACCGAAGTAGCATTGTGTCCTTTTCTGTGTTATATCACAGAGGACTGAATAATAAACGTTTAGTGCTCAAATATACACAATTAAGAAACCACGTGTAACCCGACTCTTTCGTCATACAAGTAAGAAATCCATGGTCGGAAATGGTACAATACATACTATCATAGGTGAGAGTTGAAAGGTTAGAATAATCAATTAATTTCACGGAACTTGTTAATGTTAAACTAGGCCAAGTAAGTCTGACGAACTAAACTGAGCCTTTGGGTACAGAAAAGCGTAATATTTTTCTGCAACCCAAACTAATATCTATATCAAAAAAATGTGCAAAGGGAGACGGCTTCCATAGGACGTCCAACTTACCTGTAAAGAAATGACACGGTCTTCCAAATTCTCAACTTTTTGTTTCAATTCCCCATTCTGTTTTCTGTATTTTTCTAGCTCAGCAGAATACATGGCTTTCTCCTCTGATCAGAAAAAAAGGAAAGAACATTTTTGAGATGTAACGGATCAATTGAAAATATTTTTATTCGGTATTATTAAAAATGAACAGTCTGATTTTCATTCATCTAGTAACAGTTCAATTAAATATTACATCCACACTAATTTTCATGAAAATATTGTAAACCCACCTTGTTGAAACTGCTCTAGCACCATCTGCAGGTTGGCTAAGGACAACGCATACTGTTTGACTTGTTCCTGAGACATGGCCAGCTGAAGAACGGTGTCATCTCGCTGTCGGGTAACTAGATTCAGCTGCTCCTGCAAAGATTCCACTTGAAGAGTGGCGCTGTGACTTCAAAAAAATAACAAATTGGTAGTACGTTGTAGGTATACATTTTTTTTTATACAAATAACAAAATATTTAGATTCAAAATAAATGATCCCCTTATTTGAAAGTTGCTAGTATCGACCCTGACAAACGAGGCTCTTTCACGGGTGAGCTTTTTGTGCTTGGCCACTATGGTCCATAGTGGCCAAGCACAAAAAGCTCACCCGTGAAAGAGTCCTGAATTTGTGTCCTGAATTTTGACCCTTTGTCCTGAATTTTTACACTCACCGTCCTGAATTTGCACCAATGCCAGTTGGTCACCCTAACTATGGAAGCTATGGAGGGGAATGTCTTGTTATGTGGGGTTGGAGCAATTTGATTAAGTTGAAGGAAAATGCCAAAGAAGCTTTGACAATGCCAGTAGTTCTCGCATTTGCGAGAGTTAGAGCTAATGGGGTAAATTACAATGTCTTTTACGCACGTGTTTTGGTTTGGAGTGGATGTATGTGATGGGAGAAGAATTATGTGGGTTGGATTGGAATTGTTAGTAGTGGAATTGTGTGGGATGGAATTGTGTGGTGTGGAGTGGATTTGTATAATGGAATTATGTGGCACGGTGGATAGACAGGAGTGAGAGCTGACCAGGATAGACAGGAAGACAGAAAGGGATAGGTAGTTTGTGCAGGCAGTGCTGAATGAACTCCAGGGAGAGGAGCAGAAAGAGTGTGGCAGGAAGAGAGAAAGAAGGGGAGAGCAGGTGACAGACGCATAAAGAGGGAGCGCCTGTGTAGGCAGGAGACACCCCAAGAAAAGGTGGAGAGCTTGAGATTGAGGGACAGAAACCTTGAAAAGACACGGGAAAGAAACTGTGCTTGAAGACCTGAGGGAGGTGGGAAGATGGTGTGAGAGAGCGAGAGAAAGGGGTGAAAAAGTACGAAAGAGAGAGCGAGATAGGGGGATTTGCTGCTCTTCCAAAAGAAATCTTATTAACCTCAAAGTAAGGCAGGTGTTCATAGAGGCAATGACCACACACCAGCTGACGGCGGGGCACCAAGGATGGGCACCAGGCCAAACGAGGTGTGTGAGCAACAGAGAGAGCAAGGAAAGAGATGGGCTGTGCACATCTCCTGAGTATAAGTGAGAGCAGCACCGAGATGAGTCGAAGGGGCACCCGGAGGTGGAGGAGAAGGCGGTCAAGAGGTGGAGGAGTGCCCATCGCGAGGTGGTACAGGAAGGCAGCATGTGTGAGCGCGCAGTGGAGAGAGGGAGTACAAGGTAGGGATAAGAGGGGGAAGTGATCATGGAAACAGGGCCCAAACTCTCGAATAAAAAAAGAGCATAACACTCAAAATCTAGGTGTGCTTAAAAAAAGATATACCTTCTTATATACATTGCACCACCAGTGAGCGAAGGGACTCAAGGTGTAGAGCACCTGCTCCTGAAAGAGTGGCATAAATCAAATAAATACCCCAAGTGCAACACTGAGGGGCACCATAAATGCAGAACAGATACATATTATTATTTAGAGGTTTGTAAGTTATGAAGTCTCACGGCATACGCCACCAATGAGTTAGATAGCTGAAAGGTTGTGTGCCTGCAGTTGTAAGCAGACCATTGCCATTTGTAAAGCGGGCCCAAACTGTTTAATCAAACAAGAGCATAACACAAACAAACTTAAAAGAAAGGTGTGCTTTAGATAAAGATAAACATACATATATGCTGCACCACTAGTGAGCAAGGTAGCTCAGTGTATAGAGTGCCTGCTGCTGAGAGTGTGCCATGAATGAAAGAAATATCCCAAGTACAACACTGAGGCACACTATAAATGTTGTAGTAAAATAACCAATAACTGCATGTTGCGGTTTTTTTCCGAATGCAGTGGCACTTTGACATGCCGGTGGGCTTCCGGTTCACTCTGCGAGAGGCTCCCGCCCAAGCCTAGACTTATGGAATAAGATTCCCCTATGGATTACAGGATTAATTTCCGCCTATTTAAAGAATCCAACCAACGGGTGGATTTGCAACTTCAAACTAGATGCCTAGTGGTACCCCATGCCACATGTACTGGCTGTCGTCTGATTCATTTCCACCTCTTTAAAGAATCCGACCAACTGGTGGATTACGCAACTTCAAACTAGATGCCTAGTGGTATTCCATCCACCTGTAATGACTTTCGCCCGGGTCTGAAGAAGACCCGCCGTGAATCTGTCACAATCACGCACTTCTCTGGGTCAAAACATCGACCTGGCCCCACAATCCATACCCTACGCTCTCCACCTCAAGCAAAAGTCTATTGATCTCAACATTTTAGATACTTCATGTACAGCAGTGTATAGAGCTTGTTCACTTATAGCACCATGTCACCTCTAGATCACCATGCAAGTCACCCCTTCACTGTTTTTAATTAATTATGTTGCTTGTGGCAGCCATAGTGTGTTATGACAAAAACTAAAAAAGAGAATAAGATGTCAATATATTGATTTTGATTAGGTCAATCCAAGTGTGTTTCCCTATCTTTCTGTACATACATTGATGAAACTGTTAAGCAATTACTTACCCAACAGAACCAATTGTAGCACATATTCCAGACATCCAGGTTCTGAGGGACACTGGGTCACTCCACTATACTGGATGTAATTTCTAAAAGTTGCATTTTCAAACACACAATGTAAAAACCATCTTTACTAAAAAACGTGTTATTAAATTCTGAGTTCAGAGAGCTTAAACTTTATTTACCTATCTTGCCCCAATGGGAAGTTATGCTTGTAAGATGTTACGAAGCATTTCCCATTCTATCCTTTGGGGCAAGATAGCCTTTTAATAGGGAAAAAGGAAATTGGCAGTATTTCACTATCAGGACATGTCAAGCACACCAGTACATATCCTACCTTTCACAAACACTGCTCCTTGCCCAGGGGGGTACCTTGGGCCTACCATAGGGATGCCTTACATTTAAGAAAAGGGAAGGTTAGGGCCTGGCAAATGAGCACTTGCCAAGTCGACAGGGCAGTTAACAACTGCGCACAGACACTGCAGTGTCAGGTCTGAGTTACCCTTTCAGGGCTACTCATGTGGGTGGCATAATCAGTACTGCAGGCCCACTAGTAGCATTTGATTTACAGGCCCTGGCACACTCAGTGCACTTTACTAGGGGCTTACCAGTAAATCAAATATGCAAATCAGGGAGAACCAATTATAATCACAATTTACACAGGGAGCACTTGCAATTTGACACTGATCAGCAGTGGCAAAGTGCCCAAAGCATCTAAGCCAGCAAAAACGAAATCCAGCACAGCATCAAAAATGCATGAGGTAGATGCAAAAAGTCAGGGGAAACTATGCCAGAGATGCCAAGTCTAACAGCCCCTAACACAGAACCATCTCAAATAATTATTTCTACCTTACAGGGATACTTAGCCGACTAGCCCATGTTCATCTGAAACAGCGCTATAAAAAGACTACGTACAGAACAAGAAAACACATGTGAGAACCCTTGTAACAAGCAGAGAGCTGTAAGCTGACAGCTATATAGACAAGCCGAAAGGCTGGTGAATATTAAGAGCAAGCTCGCATGAATGGCTCTGGCCCAGCCCTTCCAACCACAAAGCATCAACAAGTGGGGAAATCTTCAGTTTAACTTAAGCATCCAAATAAAAGAGGTAGTCAAATAGCTAAGCTGGTCTCTGATAACCTTGGTTCAACTCCACTCCCACACTTGCTACACCGTATAATCCTCGGCAAACCTCTCGGTTGCTGCACCTCAGTTTCGCTTAACTGCCAGCTTTGAGATGCTTAGAAAAGTCCCAAATGCAGGAATGCATATCTAAAGAAGGAAAGAGAGGGGGAGAGAAGGTCCTTATGACATACATAAACAAATGGTAACTAATACAATTTGAGGTGAATTATTGTAGCCGTGTTCATCTGGTTTTATTTATATTAAACAGATTGATGCTCTACATGAAACAAAAACACCTAAGTACAATAGGTAAAAATATGTATCAGTGACACTAGGCAAAAGCGGATAGTCACAAAATGCGAACAGGGCTGGTCTGGGACAGTCTCGTGTCAGGCAAGCAAATGTGCCCGATTGAACTCCAGCCCTAATTGCATTTCAGATGTGCTTCTATGTATGTAGGGAAATGTCCTGTACATGCACAGCAGACTTTTTCTTCTTCTTCTTCTTCTTTTCTCCCTTGCAAACAGTGACAGAGATTGTAAAGTAAAGAGACAGAAGAGAGGTAGATGGGAAGGAAGGGACACGAATACTGGGTGGCCCTGCAAGACAAGAGAAAAATAACCTGTCTGTGTTTGCATTTCGGAGAAAGCCTGAAGCAGGTAAAGAGCTTGTGAATTGTTAGTGATGTGGATGCTGCATTTCTCAGTCTGTAACATGAGCTCTTGCCCCCCCTCCACCCCCTTGATTTTATGGCCAGAGCATGTAGCCTTCAAAAAAGTTCTACAGGTGGTTGAAATGGACAGCGAACAATGAATATGAATCAAGTAGCAGTCCCTGAACTTTCAATCTAAAACCACCACCAAATGAGAGTATTTTGCTTTGAGAAAGGTGGCAATACTAGGGAGGCGTTTATAGTTATGACAAGAGGTGGGGCATATGTGAAATACAGAGCTGTGGGTGTACAGGAGAGAGACGTTCAATGACTTCAGGAGAGACATGCTGGAGGTCAGAGCTACGAGACGACATGCTGGGGATGGTGGTATCGATTTACAGAAAGGGAAGGGGACATTGTGGGTTTTACGGACACCTGGCTCTCTAGGAAACTTGCTGGAGGAGCGGGCATCTGGTGCTGCGCTGGTCACCAGGACAGAGCCAAGGGCACTAAAGCGTCCTAGAAAATGGGCTTGCTGGGATATGTGCTACTGCAAATTGGAGAAGAAAAACAAAAGCCTTGTGGTCTGCAGGGCATGCACATGTCGTCCTGTTGCATGGAGACCCCCAATTCAGTCTAGTTAGACTTGCAGGAAATGTACTTACCCTCTAGGGCACATGGCTTTCCACATCTGTGTAGTTTCCTCCTTGTGTTAAATTGAATTACAGTAGACCCCTTAGCACTGCCCACTGCAGTCTTAAATGGAACGGCAGCATGGCTCTAACCTAGCAAGACAAAATGCAATCCTCTACCATCTTCATGTACAGGCACAGCACCGAGTGAAAGTGCTGGACTTGCTTTCGTATCCCTGCTTTGTTGAGAGATGAAGAGAACAGTGGAAAAAGGAGCCTTCATTCTAAACAAGCGTGGACGATGTGGAGGAGTGTGGGCAGTAAGACAGAGAAGTGCTGGGTGGGAGCAAAAAGGAAGCATCACAAGCAAAACGTCAAAAGTAAATTAAAGCAATCCTAAATTGCAGTGCGAGCAGCAGAGAATCGATGGAGGGAAGCAACACGGAGAAGTGGTAGGAGGGAGGGGAAAGAAGAAACACTGACAACATTTTTTAGTCGCGACTGAAAATATGAGGAATACAGTTAAAGGAAAATTCAACAAATCCGAAATCACAGTGCGACATATCAATAACAAATAGAACGATGGGAGGGAAGTGGTGGGGGATTGGTCTGCATAAGGAGATTAACTAATTTGCGATCAGCCAAGGGCGGAAGGTGGTGGGGAGGCAGCACCATGAGCCCAGGCAAAAGAGAAAGTGTACTGAAACTAACTAAAGGGCCAGAAGTGAACTGATCCAACAAGGTCAATCTCCAGGACGGGAACAAAACAGCAGAAAAGCGGGACGAATGAAAAGTATTTACCAAAGAAATTTTAAAAGACAGACCAAGGAACGAATTGAAGTAATATGGGCGTGTGATGGGTGTGGAGAAAGCCCACAGAAGTAGATACAAAATGTTGAGAAAAAGCACCTAAAAACGTTTGCTTGCCTTCCAAAATACACTTTGAAAGAAAATCTGCATCTTGGAATGTGCCTTACACCTATGTTCAGGTTATAGCCAAAGGAAAATGACTTAATTGGGCATGTAAGAAGATTCAGTGAGGAGAGGGTGGAAGCTGTGTGGTAGACAGACGAAAACTAAGAGTGGACTGAATCATATTATTCTGTGTAAAACTGGGAATGCTCGCCGATTGTGTACAGTAAGAAGTAATTTAGAAGTGAAGGGGCATTTGAGATAGTGGGCAGAAGTTGAGCGTATCAAATAAAATACTCTAGGTAAACTCCATCAAATCTTTTGAACTTAATATTGAGAATGTTCTAGGAACCCCGTGGACAAATTATTTATATGAATTCCAGACCGCCATAGCCACAGAAAACGAATGGAATGTTAAGTGAGGTGAAACGCCGGAAAAATGGACAATAATGTTACCTGGCATTTTCAACAGCAGTTGACGACAACAATAATCTTTCTTCCAACACTGTAACCTTCTTCCTTAGCGCAGTCTCTCTGTCCTCAGCAGCTAAAGCTTCTCGAGTGTATGAATCTTCCATCTCTAGAAGGTGATTTCTCAACCTCTCCAACTCCTGCTTTAAACGCTGCTCCTTGTCACGTAAATGTTGGATCTATATATTATAAGTAAATAATGATACCATGCAAGCATTTACTTAAACAGTTTTTAAGAAACAAAACTTTCACATCATCCACATCCAACTGTTTTTCACAATCTTACGGTGTTCAGCTACTCACCATTCCCACCACTCTAAACCCTAAAAACAAACATATCCTTTCTCAAATTTGATAAACCCATTTAAAAGAGGTAGATTCTACTATAGGAAATGCCACTTCGTCCAGGTAACAAACAGATTCGTGCAATGGTTCAGGCCCTTTTTATAGTCTAGATCGCAGCAGATCAGGGTCAACCAATGTTTATCTCGTTTGAAATGAGTCACAGCTCTCAACACAGTCTCCTTCCTTTTCATCACACACCTTACTCCCACTCATTATCCACTTCCGGGCTTTCAGGTAGCAGCCCAATTTGACAAACATATGTAGATTGCCTGCTCTGCCAATCATGAACCCTGTTGAGATTTAAACAAAGTGTTATGTAATACTCAATTGTGTATTGTATTGTAAATGTATTCAGCTTACAACCCAAAGAAAGTATCATCTTTGGGGCCAAAAACAAAGTAAATGGAATGTTTTTCACTTTTTGACTCACCTAGCACTAAATCCTCAAATTTGCACAGTATGAGGTTTTTGCTTCCACCTACTGAAGAAACGTAAACATTCTTCTGCTTCTCAGCTCTAAACATTGGGGGTGCTTGTCAATACCCTCTTCGATTACAGCAACCCCCATTTACAGTGTTCTTCCCAAAACTCAATTTCAAATAGCCAAGAATGTAGCAATTTGAGACATAAGAGGTATCAGAGGGGCCATCACTGAAATGTTAGCAGATCCCTGAGCTCACAACCAATGGCAAATGGAATTTGGTTCATGGTGGTTTGGGGGGCTTATGAAAGGCTGCAACCCAACACTCCAGGATAACTGGCCCAGAAAATACCCCTTATCCACCAACACACACTAAGAATAAATCTCCCCCTAAAGTGTGATCTCTTCAGTATCCTCTACAGTACAAGCCCCTAACATTTGTACACCTTTCCCACTAGATGTCAGGCTCTCCACTTCCTTTACAGCTATTAGGAATAAACGTAATTTTCATTTTTAAAGCAGTTGGACCAACTGCTTCATAAAATTACAAAGGTTGTCTTTATTATTTCTATGGCGTACCTCATTTTGTAGTGCTCCGTTTTCCATTTGCTTTTGTTTAAGTGCCATCATAACTTGATCTCGCTCGTGCTGAAACATAATGGCCTTCTCTTGCATGGACTTCACTTCATTCAATATCTGATTCAATTCACCGGTCTTTCCCTGCAAATTGAAAACAGAAAAAGTTGTGTTGTTAAGTAGGCATGCATTAACTAAATTAAACAAACTTTAAATCATGCTCTGAGCTTAAGTTTTGATATTCTTGGCTGTTTTTTTGGTGTTAAAAACATAAGCCATGAAAATGGTCTAATGGTAAAGTGGGAAATGCTACTTGGTTGCGACCTTGCGGTACAGAAATTGTCTCAAGTACAGGTGTTAACTGTGGCCCCTTCTAAAACTGTAATTGTAATACTGCCATCAATTAGGCTACCAATTCGAATGCCTGTTGAAAATGAGTCAAGAACTAATTAGACACACAGCCGTTTAGTGGAGTTGAAAGTTTACTTTACCTCACTGTCTCTTTTAAGGAGTGACATTTATTTTCATGAAAAGACAGACTTTACTAGGATACATATTGCAACTATTATAACGAGTGACACCAAGACTTTGAACATTACTCAATAAGTGTCAAGATCGGTAAAACATACATTTTAACCCCATTAAAGGACTTGCAAATCCTTTACATTTTTGAGACACTTATCCTTCTTTCACAAAAACAATTCATGCAGAGGTATTGGCACAACTACTGACAGATTAGGAGAGCATCTCATTGTGCTTACAAATGTGTGTTTGATCCAAATAAGTCTATAAACTATTGCCTATAACAGTTGTAGTTGATTTTGGAAACAACAATCATCTTTTAGCTTCAGGATTTTGTTACAAACACAAAATTAAATCACTAGAATCTTTTACAGATTTGCATACATTTTTTCAATATTCCACAATGTGAGGATATGCACCTGTGGTAAAAACAGTTATTATGGATATACGACCAAAAGGTTCAAAGTCAGGTACTTCTGTGAAGTCAGAAATTCGGTCAGCAATGTGAGCTCTGCTTACCCATTTTCTTCCTACTCCATCACGAGGCACAATGTTCCTTCAATTCTTACCAACCAAAATGCTCTGACCAAACCACTCAAGAACACACAGGTCGCATTGGAGGATACAAAATGTCAATGATAGAGAACTCAATTTAAATTCAACTCAATTTAAAATAACTGGGTTTTTACCAGCAATGGATCTTTTAATGATTCCTACAATCAGTAAATATATGAATGATATTCTGCACATCGTTTTGTACTTGTATGTCCACTGTGAACAGATTTTCAGGACAGTACCTAATACTGAACACCTTCATAATCTCTACATTTCCACTTTGCAGATCTCATTATTCTGCACATCGTTTTGTACTTGTATGTCCACTGTGAACAGATTTTCAGGACAGTACCTAATACTGAACACCTTCATAATCTCTACATTTCCACTTTGCAGATCTCATTATTCTGCACATCGTTTTGTACTTGTATGTCCACTGTGAACAGATTTTCAGGACAGTACCTAATACTGAACACCTTCATAATCTCTACATTTCCACTTTGCAGATCTCATTCACTAGTGTTAGATAAAAAGGTGCTGCAAGACTTTTGTCTTAAGTATTAAATACCTTTCTCAGAAGCTTTCTTCAATAGCATACACAGTCATAAAGCACTGGAGGTAATACGGTCTGATTTAGAGGATACATTTTTCGGTGGAGTCCTCAGAAAACCGGAGGGAAACTTAATCAATGTGGAATTTGACTAACTGCTCTCCAAAAGGCAATGCCTGAATTTAAATTACCCTTGTAGCTGACGTCATACCTACTAGGAAAGATGTTTTCCACAGCACAAAACGTAAAGGATATGTTCAAATGGATCGAACATAAGCCAAGATGGCATCAAACAGATCTTCAAAATAAGATGTCTCCTGGGAATTACCCCCTTAGTAATCATCCTAAGAAGTCCTTAATAAAGGGATGCAAGACCAGTGTTTCAAAATCTGCTATTGTATGATAAATTGAGGCCTTTTCTCTTTGTGTGCTCTTCATCTGATGTTGTCTAATGTGGTACATAACGAAACACTTCCAGTATTTGAAAGGTGACTTGATTACAATTCTTTCCTGTCACACAAATGCACTTAGGGAAGATCCCTGGTCCCAATAGCTTCCAAGTGGAACAGTTTTAGCAGATTTGCTTCCCTTCTAAATCAACACCTATTATCTCGATTAAACGAAACCGCTCAAAAAGTAAGACTGCCCAAACATGGGACAATGAATGTAGATTCCAAAACAATAGAACCCCTCCCTCTAGAGCACCCCTCCCGCATTAGCCTTATGTTTCGCCGAACTGGCTTGAAACAAACAGTGCTAACAGTCTTTTCCCACGCCTTTTTCTACAGGTCTTCACCGAACTGAATGATCATCCTGCACGTAAGTGTCTCCGATACTTGCACCGCACCCCCTTTCTACCCCATCCCGCCACGTCCCACCTCTGGGCCATTAGGTCACCTTGTTCACCCTCCATTATTCCACCATACCACAATGTGCAACCATCATGGGTTTTTGATCTAATGTATTTCATTGCAATGTTTAAGCATAAATGCATGTTTTCCTTTTTGGGTTAGTCCAATTCTAAATAAGCGTTTACGTTTATGTTTTCAGCGCTCCTTGAGAAAGGGCCTCACCTGCCGGAAATGCATTGGAGCATTTGCTTTATGTGAAGCTTAAAAAGTGTTGAACTATTTCACCATATGCATCAATATGGATAAAATGAAGTCATGAAATGTAAACAAATGAACTTTTGAAAATACGTGAATTAAAAAAGTAATTCATTTCTGAAACCCAGGAGTCTGTCGTATTTATGACGAACCTAACGGTGTGCCCAATCACAAGGATGCGTTTACACACCCTGTAACGCACTCAACCAGTCACAATTCTTCGGCGTACTGGGACGGTTACGCCACTTGTTGGAGCACCCTAAAACCATCAAAATCACCTCAAATTTCACAAATTAACTTTGCAAGCAACTACCCAAGCTGTGCGCCTTACCCTCGCATTTACAGTCTTAGGGCAGGTATGCCTGCCACATGGCACCTGTGCCTGTGCCAGGGGGTGTCAAAGTGACACCCCCTGCACCCTTGTGAATTCTTTAATTACCGATTCGGTAAATACCGAATCGGTAATGCCTAATCATTCCTATGGGCTTCAAAGCCCATAGGAATGAATGGGCATTACCGATTCGGTATTTACCGAATCGGTAATTAAAGAATTGTTAAGGATTCGGTAACAAATCCAGATGTTGAGACCTACATACCATTTACCGATTTTGAAATACCGAATCGGTACAATTCGGTATTTTAAAATCGGTAAATGTTTTTTACCTACATCTGGCCCTTAGTTCTAAGAGGGCTGTGGCGGATGGGTGTGTGTCTGCAATACAGTCATATTTAAATGAGTTTGTTAAAATAGGACAAACCCATTCCTTGGTGCCTGTCACACATGTGTACTCGAGGGCGGCCATCTTGAAATAATAATATAAAATAATTTTAAGGTGGACATCCACAATAGTGTAACAAGCAATAAAAAGTTAAAAAATAACAATAAGAAGTGAGAGGGTGAGTGAGGCGGGACAGAAGCAGCTGGACAGTAACAAACGATTGGGGTGTTGGGAATATTTAAAAAAAACTGAACAAAAAACACAAATGCAATAGGACTAGTGGATATACTGGAGGAGAGAAGCAACTCAAACAGCAAGGGGGGCAGAGAAGGGGGAAACAGTACAATGGAGAGAGCAAGGAAACATGCACTTGCATGGAGTACTTAAAGTAAAAGAATAAAGTAGTTCCCTAAATGCAAGCAACATCAACAGTAGAAGGATACAAGTAAACCAATTAGAACACTGTGAGATTGAAATGCTCCTTTGAAGGACAAACATGAATAGTGAGGAAAGACACTGAATCATGAGCAGACAGACAGACAACAAAGCGATATAATCATGAACAAGGGGCTGATCTAAAGACCACTGTTATGATTACTGTCTCTTTAATAGAATATAGAGTACACTACATCATAGGATGAATGATAACATTCCAGTCTTCTGAGAGTCAGTTGCTGAGCTCTTGCTGTTGATGGTTGTACCAATAAGCCTGCTCTACAATTACTACCCGTTTGAGAGCTTTTATCACTGGCGACGAGGACCAAGGCTTGATTGGGGACAAGCATCAACAACCATCAACTCCCCTATAATTTGGATTTGGTTAGAATTTGGTTTGGATTTGGATATTGGATCTACATTGGACTTATATCAGCGTTTATTTATTTATTTATTTATTTATTGCCATCATATGGATATGGTTCTGGCAAGTTGAGAATTACAGACGTCTAGAAGGCTGCGTCTGAACTCTGAGCTTCGTTACTATTGGTCAGGTGGAATTTTACAACTGCCACTTTGGGGACCAGCTGCTAGGAAGGTTCCTGTTCTTCATTTGTGCAATCTCAAGTACTGTACTGTTACTGTACACATTTTGTGTAACTTTCATTCGGACTTTGAAATGGCCAACTTATTTGGCGATTGTTGCTTCTGTTACCTGTTGCCACATGCAGTGTTTTCATTTAAATTGGATCGCGTGTGCCTTACATCGCATGCTCTGTCACGCGGAATTCTCTGCATCGAAGTCAGCTTCTCTGCCATTGTGCCTAACAGCTCTTGTTGCCCTAAGGAGTGAGGAACTTTGACCAATGACGTTGAACGCATGAAGTCAGTGTAACGTTTAGCGTCATCACGTTTTGGCGGCCATCTTGGATCTCCACGGCAACGCTAGCAAACAAAACGCCGATGCACATGACAGTGCATCGATTTAATTCATAAAGTGTGATTTGAAGTAACAACGCTGATGCGCACAGCAGCGCATTGATTTACCGCTAGTTTGATGTGGGACTTGAAGTAACAACGTTGATGCACACATCAGCGCATCGATTTACCTGGTAATTTAGGACTTGAAGTGAGTAAAAAAAAACTTTTGTGGGCATTAAAAAATACGGGACAATTACTAATTTTCCACTTTCTTCATTTTACTTTCATAATTACACCCATGTAGTGGCAAGCAATTTTTACTGTGGATATATTGTATCTATTTACGAAAAACATCTTCCTCTTTGATATAATGGCTTCTACTTCAAGCATGTCACAACCTCCACCATTTCTCTCTGAAGAAGGAGAGCCTATACTTCCTTGGAAAAGATGGAGAAATTTATTTGACTCATATTTGGTAGTAATTGGGGGGGAAAGTTTTCTGCGTTTAGAAAGCAGGCAATTCTATTACACAATTTAGGAGTCGAAGGTAGACATGTATATGACAGTATGGACAGTATACCAGTTGGTGGTGCGGATGGAGAACCTTCTGACGTATATGAGATGTCCATGTCTATGTTGGAACGTTATTTTGGTCCCAGAATCAATGTGGTTTTAGAACGCCATAGGTTCTTCACACGCATACAGGGTCCTACAGAACGAGTTGGAACATATGTTGCTGCGCTTAAAACCCTTGCACGGACATGTGATTTTGAAGAATTGTCTGAGTCGCTGGTGAGAGATCAGCTCGTAAGATGTACTAACAGCTCAAGAGTCCAAGAGAAATTACTTTCAAAGAATCCTACTCTGAAAGAAGCTGTAGCTATTGTTGAGGGTATGGAAAATACATCCACTTGGGTCAAAGAGATAAGGAAAAACAGAGAGGAAGGGAATAACACTACATGTGATGATAAAAAGAAAAACCATGATACGGTGCATATGTTATTATTATTATTATTATTATTCTGAGTTTTGTATAGCGCCTGGTTACCAATAGGCATCCCAGCGCTTACCAGAACATAACACTACTGAAAGAATGAAGGGGTTAAACAGAGAACAGAAAAGTTTTTAAAAGTTTACGGAACCGAAGAAGACTAGCTTCCGAGCACAGTTGTAGGGGCAATGAGTTCCACAAGGAGGCCACATTTATAGAAAACCGTCTGCCACCCGTTCTAGCCTTTTTCACCCTGCCAACTTGGAGGAGATGTTGATGGTCAGAGTGAAGAGAACGAGAGGCCTTGTAAGGCTGGACCATCTCCTCCAGAATAGGAGGGCCTACCCCGTGCAGAACTTTGTGGGCAATACAAAGAGACTTGAATTTCACCCTGTCCCTCACAGGGAGCCAGTGCAATGCCCTCAACGCCGGGCGAGCAGATTGACGCCTGGGGAGACCCGTCAAAAGCCTGGCAGCCGCGTTCTGCACTTGCTGCAGTTTATTCAGGGTAGATTCGGGTGCGCCCAGGAATAACGCATTGCTGAAATCCAGCCGCGAGATGATAAGTCCCTGGATGAGAAGCCTTCGAGTGGCCACTGGGAGCAGAGGCAGAATCTTCTGGGCTGAGCGGAGCAGGCCAAAGCACACGCCAGCGGTCTTTTTGGCATGAGTTTTAAACGAAAGGTCCTGCTCCAGCCACACCCCCAGGCTCTTGATCTCCTGCTTGGGGGGGGGGTACCGGTCCCAGACAGTCTGGCCAGCTGCTGGGGGACAGAGATGGAGAAGAGTTCCCCAGCAGCATCAATTCCGTCTTGGAACCATTTAGCTTTAGGGCTGAGCTGCACATCCACATGTAGATCTTCTCAAGACACGCGTGCAGCCGGTCGGGATGGTGCGCCGACTGGGAGAGGCCAACCACCAGCTGAGTATCATCAGCATAACTGATGATTTTAATACCCAGTGGCAGTACCACACTCTCCAGGGGGGCCATGTAAACGTTGAATAAAGTAGGGCTCAATGAAGAGCCCTGTGGCACACCACACTGGAGAGGGGTTGAAGATGATTTTTCATGGCCTTCCCACACCTCAAATGTACGACCTTCCAAGAAGGAAGCGAACCATTTGAGGGCCAGACCCGTGACCCCCACCCCGACAGCCGTTGGAGAAGCACCTGATGGTCCACGGTGTCAAAAGCAGCACTGAGGTCCAGGAGGATCACGGCCACTGATCCCCCCGAATCCAACATGCTCCTTGCATTCTCCACGACCGCCAGCAGGGCGGTGTCAGTCCCCTGACCGGGACGAAAACCCGTTTGGGAGTCGCCCAGGAGGGAATTGGCTTCCAGGAAGTCCGAGAGGCGGCTATTCACCAGCTTCTCAGCCACCTTACTGATATCCGGCAGCAAGGAGATAGGCCGAAAGTTGGAAAGATCGGCGGGATCGAGGTTAGGCTTTTTCAAAAGGGCCTTAACCACCGCCCCTTTCCAACTGGGGGGGACTACCCCTTGGGCGAGGGACAGGTTTATCAGGTCCGTCACAGGGCCGCCAATTGTAGAGGACACCTGTTTGAGATATTTAATAGGTGCTGGGTCTTTCGGGGAGCCACTCTTCATAGACCTCAGAACCGCCAGGACTTCCTCCATAGTGACCGGACCAAGGGAGGCCAGCTCCACCGATTGCATCTTAAGTTGAGAGCTGGAATTATCATCCAAAGAAGAGACCTCGTCTAGTCAGGGAAGGGAAGCCAATATGTTGTCAATTTTGCTTTTGAAAAAAGAGGCCAGTTCTGCGCATTTTTTGTGAGGGTCCTCGTGGAGAACCTGAGGTTCGGGGGTATGCAGTAGCTCCTTAATGACCCTGAAAGACTCTTGAGAAGAGTTGGCCGCAGAGCCTATGCGCTCTTCAAAGAATCCTGATTTTGCCACCCGAATAGCGGATTTATACCTGCTCAGAGCCGCACGATATTCTTTACGACTCGCCTCACTCCAGTCTCTCCTCCAGGACCGCTCTAGCCGCTTGCATCCCTTCCTCAGGGTTCTCAATTCCAACGAATACCAAGGTGCGGAGCCCACTCTCTTCCCCCTCGTAAGTTGTTTCTTTTTGGGTAGGAGAGTGTCCAGAGAATCCACGAGCCAGGTATGTAGATTCGTATCAGCGACTATCGGGTTAACTCCCTGAGGGGGCTGCGTAGCCTCCAGGTGAGCCGCCCAAGTGTCGACTGGGAGCCTCGACCAGGCCCTCTCCAGGGTGTGAACCCTTGGGACCACCGCAGCTGGACTGTCAAATTGCCATGTCGCGGACACCAAAAAATGGTCTGTCCAAGGCAGGGCAAGAGCCGGAGATGGAATAAGATGGTCCAAGTTAGAGAGTATAGGATCGAGCAGGTGGCCCTTCTCATGGGTCACACCCGAGTTGACCAAGTTGATTCCAAACGAATTGAAATCATCGAGCAGATCGACTCCCGCAGCATTGGTAGGGTCATCAAGATGGATATTAAAATCCCCGAGAACAACAAAGTTGGCAGTTGAAGAGGCAAGAAGTGCAGTAATTTCTAAGAGAGAGTTAGGGAAGATACCCAGGGGTCCAGGAGGACGGTAAATCAACAAGCCTACCAAAGACACTGTAGGTGACAACCGAAGGGAGAACTGAAAGCTCTCACAATCCGTCACCCCTCCATACTGAATCTTACAAGCGAGCGTGTCTCTGTAAAGGACAGCAATTCCTCCTCCCCTCCCTTTAGGTCTGTCAAGGTGGAGTATATGAAAGCCCGGAGGGAGTGCTCTGACCATGTCAGGGCCAGAGCTGGGGGAGAGCCAGGTCTCAGTAAGAAACAGCACATCGAGCTAATGGTCCAGGATAAGTGAGTTAATTTCAATGGCATGGCTCGGCAAGGACCGGCAATTTAGTAAAGCCATGGAAAGAACGGATTTCACAGCCACTGAATTATGGCCGGAAGAACAGGCTCTACACGGTAAAAATGGAATGGTTCCCGCCTGTGCAAAGCTACAGATAGTAGGGTGGGGCGGACGTAAGGCGATAAGGGCGTCTCTCCCATATCGGAACCTGGTAATAGAAGGCGCCAAAGAGTCGGGCATGGTGACAGGCCCTGGGCCCGTCTGTGCCCGGACGGGCACAGACGGGCTGAACTCAGGCGTAACTCCGGCGTCATTACGGCGTCCGTTGGCATATGTTGGAGGAAGATGATATTACTGAAGACGTGAATGATAGTGTTGCTAAAGTATCTGTTGGGACTAAAACTAAATTGATCCAAAAGAACTCTTATTCTCAAAAGAATGCTCTGGAGAATCAACCTCGTCCTTCTTCTAGCAAAGAGTTTCACATGACGAAGGAGCGTGATATTCGTCAACAACGTTCATTTTCCAATCAGAGATTGCGTTGTTTCAGATGTGGAAGTTTTACTCATACATCAAATTTTCCGAATTGTTACGCAAGAGACAGCATTTGTAATAATTGTGGGGGAAAAGGACATTATGCTGGTGTGTGTAAGTCAAGTAAAAAAAAAGAAGTGAGTGATGGGGGAATCGGATATTGTACGTACGGTGGTTGTGTCAAATGTTAAAGGAGATGAAGAAAACATTGATTCTGAACAGATTCATAAGCCATTTTATAACATAGGGATTATTAAGTATGTGTTTAAACTCATGGCAGATTCAGGATCTCCGTTCACTTTGACTGGAAACAAGATTTGGGATGAGGTTGTTGGTTTAGAAAATGTAACACTCTTACCTCCAGACATTAATCCTCTGAGCTACAATGGGTCAAAAATGTATATTTTAGGCAAGGAGATCACTGGGAAGGTGTACATAGCTGTGAGAGGTGATAATCTCCTTGGATGGAGACATCAACATGACTTGGGTATAGTTCTCAACCCAGGTGCTAAAAATCCTCAAGATCAAGTGTTGTTAATGGAAGAATTGCTTACTTATGTTCATTCAACTGTTGGTAGCGTGTGTGATTCCAACAAGTATTTTTCTGATTATCCCAAAGTGTTTTCGGATGCTCTGGGGTGTTTAAAAGGTTTTGAACACAAAATAATTCTTAA
The DNA here is from genome assembly GCF_964263255.1 of Lissotriton vulgaris. Taxonomy (NCBI): domain Eukaryota; kingdom Metazoa; phylum Chordata; class Amphibia; order Caudata; family Salamandridae; genus Lissotriton; species Lissotriton vulgaris. Next base: position 339,864,604 of record NC_141697.1, read on the forward strand.
AAAATTTGCTAAACTGTGTGTGCATTAAGTTAGAAAAGTGCCTAATATGATGGTCCAACCTTTGAAGCTGGAGATAGAGAGATTGTTGAAGTTGGGATTGATACAAGAGATTGAGTCTACGGAGTGGTTAAGTCCGGTGGTTTTGGCACCCAAGGATGGTGGAAAGTCAGTGAGAATGTGTGTGGACTTACGTGGACTGAATGAATGGATTGGGTGGATCAACAGCCTCTTCCGAATATATCAGAATCTATCAGCATTTTGAAAGGAGCGAAGATTTTCAGTGTACTTGATCTCTCATCGGCTTACCACCAAATTGTATTGCATCAACATTCTAGACATTTAACATATTTTGTTACGCCCTTAGGTGCATGTCAATTTTTAAGAATGCCTTTCGGTTTGGCTTCGGCTGCCGCTTGTTTTCAAAGAGTAATGAAGATGGTTCTTGGGAGCTTACGCAACGCGATGTTTTTTCAGGACGATATTTTGATTTATGGAGTGAATGAATGTGAGCATGATGTGGTGTTGAGATCGGTTTTAGACAAGTTAAGTGAAAGGGGCCTCACGGTTAAAAAAGAAAAATGCCGCATTGGATTGAATTCGGTTACTTATCTGGAACATGTGATTTCTGGGAATGGGATACAACCAAAGCTGGAACTGGCTGAGAGTATTGTAAAAGCACCAGCTCCAGGAGATCAAGATCAAGTCAAGTCATTTTTAGGGATGGCGGAGTTTTACTCCAGGATTTGCAAGTATTGTTGAACCTATAAGAACTCTTTTGAAGAAGGGTGTACGTTTTATTTGGTCAGGTGAGTGTGAGAAGGCTTTTGAGACTATAAAAGCGGAGATTGGAAAAATGCCCACGTTGGGTCATTTTGATTCTAAATTGAAAACCATCTTGACGACTGATGCCAGTCTTAGAGGACTTGGTGCAGTGCTTTCTCAAATAGTGAATGGAGAGGAAGTTGTAGTAGCCTTTGCGTCAAGGGCTTTGAAAGAAGCAGAAATGAATTACTCTTGTATTGAGAGAGAGGCTTTGGCAGTGTTTTGGTCAGTACATCATTTCAAATTTTATCTGTGGGGTATTCCATTTGTTGTTAAGTCTGACCATCGCCCTCTTGTACAGATTTTTTCTTGTCATTAAAATGATCATTTGACATCAAGGTTGAAGAGATTGAGTGAGGGGTTGCAAGAGTTTAATTTTTGTTTGCAATACATTCCAGGTCAGAATAACAAACCTGCGGACTGTTTGTCACGGTTGCCTATTGAAAGAGAATGTATTTCAGAGAGTGTTGAGCGTGTGAATTGGGTACTAGAAGCTAGCATTCCAAAAAATGAATGGTTGGATTGTGTTGAGAAGGATATAGTGTTTCAATCTTTGAGAAGGGTCATTAAGGAAGTTTGGCCAAGTTATGATAAGCTGGACAATGACCTTAAGCTGTATTGGACAGTGAGGGATGATTTGACTTTTTGGCAAGATAATCTTTTGAGAGGTGACAGAGTAGTTCCTCCAGATGAGTTAAGGAAAAAAGTGGTCAACTTGGCTCATGAAGGTCATTTGGGTAGAAGTCTCACCAAGGCACGTCTCAGAGAAAGATATTGGTGGCCAGGAATGGATCGTATGGTTGAGGTAGTGGTGAAAGATTGTCACTTGTGTGCTGTTAATGATAAATCACGCACTACTTGTCACTCTCCTCTTTCTCCTGTGGAAGTGCCTACTGCGGTTTGGACTAAGGAAGGACTTGACATTGCTGGTCCCTTTGAGTTGATGCCCTCGTATGAAAGGTTTGTGGTATTGCTAGTGGATTATACCTCGCAGTGGGTAGTTTCAAAACGTATGGGGGTGGTCAATTCTAAAGCTGTTATTGAATTTCTAAAAGATGTGTTTGTGTCAGAAGGAGTTCCCAAGTATTTGCTCACTGATAACCGGGTACAATTTACCGCCAATGAAATGGATGTTTTTCTCAAAAATCTTGGAATCGTTCATCAGAAGACAGCTCTTTATTCTCCTCAAGCAAATGGTCTAGCTGAGAGAATGAACAGGGTTGTAAAGAGTTGTGCACAAAGAGCTTTGGAGTCTAAGGTTTCTTTTAGTGGTGTGTTAAGGGAGACATGGTGGGCACATCGCACGGTTCCTAATGCTATCATGCAAAAATCTCCTTTTGAAGCTTTGAGGGGAAGAATAGCTAGTTCCAAACTTAATCCAGCTTGGCTTCCGGAGAAAGTTTGTGATGATAGTGTAGAAAGCGAGTTGAGAAGAAGGGATGTGTTAACCAAGTATCAACAAAGATATAAGCAACGGTATGATGATAAGATGATTGTTAAACTGAGGAAGTGGAATGTGGGTGACTGTCTGCTTGTGAGAAAACCTAAGCACTGGTAAAAAGGTACTTCCAAGTTTTGTGGCCCTTTCACCATTGTTGCTATTAAGAAGAATGTTGTAACATTAGACAATGGTTGTACTTAGAACATGTCTATGTGTCTCTTCAGGATGTAACTTGTATAATACTTCTAGAAGAGATAAACAATTGCCTAGGAAATTCAGAGATTATATCATGTACTGATAAAATATATTATGTACTGATACAATTCTCTTTTTGTACTGATACAATTTATTATTTTTACATGTCTTATGCTTTTCTTCTGTACTGATACAATTTACTTATTTACATGTTTTATATTTTCTTCCTTGCCTGTAAGTTTCATTTTTATCTTTTATTATAGTTAGGGGATGTGTTATGATTACTGTCTCTTTAATAGAATATAGAGTACACTACATCATAGGATAAATGATAACATTCCAGTCTTCTGAGAGTCAGTTGCTGAGCTCTTGCTGTTGATGGTTGTACCAATAAACCTGCTCTACAATACTACCCGTTTGAGAGCTTTTATCAACCACTTTATGCATAATGGAAACAATAGGTCTGACCAACTCAGAGCTGAAGCTGTCTGTAGCCGAGACTTGGGGCCTGATTATGATAGTGCCGGTCGAACCGCCGACAAGCCGGCGGAGGCGGTCCAACCGCCATATACTGGCGGTTGGACCCACAGCTGTCAGACGCAAGACCACCGCCTCCACCAGGATCATAGATCCAGAAGGTGCGGCAATGAGTGGAGCGTCCCAGAATGGCGGTGGTGCAGAGGCAGGCATCGCCGTTGGGATATCGATTTCCCTTTTCTAAAACCTTTTCATGGTGAGAACCCGCCATGAAAAGGTTGTTGGAAAGGGATCAGGGGGGCCCCAGGCATTGGATCCTAGAGAAAAATGTGTATGGGGCACCCCCTTTCCTGGCACTGCCGCATGTGCACTATGTACCATGCACAACGTGGTGCACAGTACATGGTGCACAGGTGTGTCGGAGGCATTGCACGGCGGTGGCATCTGCTGCGGCCCTTTTCGAAGGCAGCAGCATGCCCCCACCGTAGTACGGCTGATTTCCTACCACCAACCCAGCATTCGCATCGAAATTCAGTGTTCGGACTGCCCGTATGCTTGTCGACGGTCTTCTGACACCGCAGTAACAGTCGGCGGTTCAACCACCCAACAACAAAATCAGGCCCTTAGTCTACTCTGCTAAATGACATGACAATGTACATATGAGCTTTAAAACCAAAACCAATAACTCTTCACCTTAGCCATATGCACAGCAATACAACATTTAATTAATCGAACTCATAATGATTTGTAAGGAAAAAATCTAAGCAGGGGTGTGACCACGGAGTAGTGCAATGTTGACATTAAACCACTGGGAGGAACTAAAACGGCTAAACACGTAGGTGCCATAAAACTCAATCACCCTTCTCTCTTGCTACAAGCATGTGGTAATTTTCTTTTGCAATACAACATTGGTCTGCCATCCCAAACAACTCACCCGAGCAAGTGAAAAGTCCTTATCAGCCAGAAGGCCTAAAACACTTCACAAGCAGCAGCTTTGGTCAACAACACATACATTCCTATAGTCTTGTACGCCCATAATTCAACCCATCTCTCTATACTCCTGTTATTCCACCTCCTTGAAGTCATTGCCCTGGATGGTTGATGTATAAGTAATGAATATGGTTACAAAAAGTACTGCTTACCTGCTTCCTTCACCTCTCCAGAAATGAAGTAAAAATAAGCTTACCACGCTTCTCTTCTGGGAGAAGGTCGACATATGTGTCTACTGCATCACAGATATGGAAGTTGGATCACTTAAGACTGAATAGTTATGATAAAAAAACCTATAGCCTATTATTCACTGATATGGACATGGATAGCTCATGAATTTACAGCATAGTTCGAGTTTGAAGGAGCTACTACTTTACCACAGAGGTGAAAAAAGAGTGTGATTTTAAAGCATCTTGAATAGTAACATGCTATCTATTTCTCTTAAAACCAAACGTGGCAACATTTCTACTTAGGAGCAAGAGGATAAAAAAACTTCTAAAAGCAGACCACCAAAGGCTGCATCTCACGTGTCAAATACTCACAAGTGTGTGCCAGGCACCCTTCCCCAGGAAAAACAAACATGTTTACCCACTTTCCTTTTGTTAGGCAGTTCGTCTATAGGGTGCCCAACTGTATCAAAATATTTTTGGGGCTCCATTACTGCAAAGCGTTTGGCCACATGTATGCATGTTCTGAACCAAGAGTCAATTGTGTGGCTGGATATTGGTGGAGAAGGCCAAGAACTTCTCCTACCATTAAATAGTTACTTGACCACAAATAGCGACAAAGTTAAAGACAATTGTGCTGTTGAATGTATCAGATTGTGTCTTCATGCACCACAAATGTTGGTGTATTCTTTTTACCCCAAAATAACTTGGGTGGACCCATTTAAGAGCAACCCATGTCCAAAGAGGCTGTCTCATGCAGATACCCATGGTAATGGCTAAGAGATGCACAACACAAAGATCTACAGCATCCCAGAAAATACTATTTGCCAAAGCTTTGAAGTCTCTGCTCAGACACCAGCCCTTGTCCCAGCAATGAGGGTGATTTCCTTGGGTGCCTTTGCCTGTTCCTCCAATAAGAATTTCTTCCCACAGAGTCTGAAGTTTGGATACATAAATAGAGATAACCTAAAAAATATCAACATAGAGCAGCCCACCCTAACCCACTCTATTAACAAGATAAAGTGTGCACTCATTAAATGCAGATCTACTAGCAAACATGCTCCTTACATTTTTAACCTCATCTTAGATAATGACTTAGATATTATTGTCCTCCCTGAAACGTGGCTAAATAGCTCCACCTCTCCAATCTGACTTACTGGTCAAGCAAGCAGACTCCATTGCTCTATCCTCCTGTGATTATCTCTGTATTAATATCTCTGATGATAAGAGCATCGCCAGCAAGCTTCACTTATTCTACCACCCCCGGGTGATAACTTGTCTTTCATCGACAAGCTAATGGAAGTCATTGGATCCAACGTCAACTCATATGTACCTCAAATTATCTAGGGTGACTTTAATCGCCAGTGGAGCAACCCAAACGATCATGGTGTAGGCTGTCTTAAAGCGTTTCTATCAGACCAGGACCTATCTCAATTTTGTGACAGCCCATATTTCAATAAGGGAGAGACACTGGACCTCATCATTGCAAAAGCGAACACCGTCTCATTAGAATCCATCACCCTATGTGACTGGACTGATCAACACTGCATCCTCTTCTACATCAATATCGAGGTAATTCAAAAAAGAGGCCAACCCTATAAGACTAAGCAATGGAAAAGGAACTTACAAAATATCAACCCCATCACCCTGGTAAACCGATGCAACTCCGCCCTGACCCCCACGGCGGACTTGACTGATGTACATGACCTCACATCCTTCTACAATTCCACTATGCTTGAAATCTTAGACTCTACAGCGCCCCTCCAAGAAAAAAACGTCTCAGAGCGACGTAAGCTAAGAGTTTCTAAGTGGTGCACATGATGGTGGTGGAAAGAGTTTGTCCGCTGGTAAAATCAGAGTAATGCATGTGGTATGTCAGCTGGGGTTTTCCCATTGTACTGCTCCGTAGCAAAGAATACTAATTTTGGACTTACTGGTTTTGCCAACCACAAACCAAATAGATGTTTTATGTGCCTGAAGAAATAGACACCCACTTTCCACTGACAGGGACAGATAGGCAGACCAAGACAGGTGTGCCAATAGATGAAGTGACGGAGACCATGAAGAAAAAATAGAAACAAAACAGCAGATAGAGGGATGGGCCCTCTCTTGTGTGACGGAAAGTCTCAATAAACCTGTAGCATTGAAAGTACATTCAACCTGCTTGAGATGTCAGAAAGGATTTGAGACACATGCTTGTTTGAAAGGACTTGAAGCCCATTGGTGGGATGGGTCTAATGACTGGCTAGCCAAGCTCATGTGGAATTGCTATTTATATGTTGTAGGTTGTCTTTGATGTGTGATGGATAATGGATTGTTCAGGCTAATGAGCAACAAATATCTCTCATTTCATGACATATACGAAAACTAGTACGAATGCTAGGCTATCAATGCCTCTCTGAAGGCAAATAGTAGCCTGCTTTGAAAAAGTTTGGTTTATCAATTACGAATTTGCCACTAGATGGCGGGGTATCCATCAGCTGAGAATGGGGGAGTGGGATGGATTAAAACGAATACCCAAAAAAGTGACTTTGGAAGTAACTGATTTAGAAAACGTACACTTTCTGTCAGAGTATGGTGCAAGGTATTGCAATCTCAACAGCCACTCTATCATAAATTCATTCCACGGATAGAAGAAACATTGTTCTCCAGTATTAGGGGTGTCTTTCATAGATTCACATGCTTGAATATTCCCGTCGTCGAAGTGGGAGTCCCACGGTACATAAATAGCAGTAATATATATGCATGTATACAGGAGAAATATCATAAATAAAATATACATACATATAATGCAATAGAAATGTAAACTTGAAAAAGTACCATAGAACAGAATAGGCCCATTTAAAAGCCCAAGGGAGAATTCACTTTAGTAACATATTAGAGTCATTATGTGTTGGTCCACATTCCAGCCAATCAGGCTGTAGCCTCCTCTAGAACCTTCTCCTCAGAAGCCCAAGTCCTCAGATTTTCTACCGCACGTCGTGTGAAGGGAGTCTCCCTGAGCTCTGCTCAGTTTTTCACCAGTTCTAGCTGTTTTTCTCTTCAGAAATGTCTTCTACTAAGAAAACCTTGTTCAAGGCTTGTCCATCCTGTGGTAAATTGCGCCTTTTTTCATGAGGACCCTCACAGTAAGTGTATTTACTGTCTTTACCCGGATCATATTGCCTCTACCTGCAAGTTCTGTCGCACTTTTCCCCCTAAAACATTGAGGGATAGAGAGGCCCGTCTCCTTCTGTGGCTACAGAAGTTGAAAACATCTGAGAATGTGGTTTCTGATGCTGAGAGTATGTCATCTGGATTTTCAAAATCCTCTCAGAAGCGTGGGTCTGAGACTGAAGTACCCTCTCCTTTTCTTAAGAAGAGTAAAATGTTGGGTTCTTTCAAGGATGTCTCCCCACAAGACTTGCTTCAGGGCGCGCCTACGGGACCTGGCTCTCTGGCGTCTAGACTCAAGACTATGCCCTCCTCTTCAAAAACGGGCACTGGCTCGTCGACGCGTCCGTCGACATCTTCAGCGACTACAAAGTCAGTTTTGGCGGTTTCTACGTCGACGACCACTTCTTCCCTGTCAACCAGCTCTGCAACGACGACGACCATCTCGTCGACGAGCAGCCAAGAGGTGAGATTCATCTCGTCTATTATTAAGATCTCGTCGACGATCAAACCGGCGACGAAGAAATCATCGTCGACGCGCCTTCCGTCGACGGTTCCTCCGTCGACGAAGAACAAGCCATCGTCGTCGACCCCTGCTCCGACGACCGGATCTTCCTCGTCGACGACTGCCTCGTCGACGGTAACATCTTAGTCGACGGTGACCACTCCGTCGACGACTGGTCCGTCGACGGCTACTTTCTCATCGTCGAAAGCATCTTCGTCGACGGCGAAGAATGCAACCTCGTCGACGACCTCGTCGACGACCAAAAAATCTTTGTCGACCAAGAGTAAGCTGCCATTTCATACGCCTGTTTCTGCGGCGACGACGAAAGAACAACCTAGTGGTGCTAAGACTGTGGAACTCTCGTCGACGGGCTCGTTGACGACGCACTAACCCCTACAGACTACTGCCACCTTCAAAGTGGTTACTGCCTCGTCTCTCAAGACTGTACCACTCATTCAGTTAAGTCCAGTAAGGAGTGGATCTCAGCCTCCGGAGAAATTATTTCAGTCTGGAGAAGAGGAATCCGGAAATGACTCTGAAATGGATCAAACTTATGAGCCAGCATCCAGTCCTTCTGAATTACACATTAAGTGTCAAGAGTACAGTGACGAGGATGAGGATGTGGATAATAACGTCGAAGATGGGAATGTACTTTTTCCAATCGATACGGCAGAACCAACTACTTACGAACAGGTTATGCAAATTCCTCTGTCATTAGTGCAAAACCTGCAACATATGCTGGACGACTACAATCGTAGGTTTCCACCATCGTTGCCTACTTCTCCGGCACCTCAAGTGCACCGGTCTCAGTCTCCAGCGCCACGACCTCAGTCTCCAGCGCCACGACCTCAGTCTCCAGCTCCTCGACCTCCGTCTCCAGCACTTCGACCTCCGTCTCCAGCACTTCGACCTCAGTCTCCAGCACCTCGGCCTCAAGCTCCGGCACCTGTTGCACCTAAGTGTCCTTCGGGTGCTTGCCCAGATACCGATAATGAGAACCAAACTCCTCATAACAATGGGGATAACGACACCGATGATGACATGCAAGATTGGGACAATTATAGGGCACAGACACCTTCTACTCCACCGGCATCACCAAGAGCTTCACCGCCAGTGGATATCGCGAGTTTCCATAACCTTATGGTTCGTGCTGCGAAAAGGTTCCACTTAACAATCGAGGCGCAACAAACTGATTGTTTTTTATATGATTTTAAGGACTTACCTCAACGGCAAACGCATACCATTCCTATAATAGACCACATATGGGAAGAAGGTCTAAAGTTGATGGAACGTCCTAATTCCATACCAGCTGTTCTGCCCAGATTGGACAAAAAATATAAAGCGCCACCTACTTCTCCGGCCTGTTTGGTTTCTCAACCTAAGGCGGATTCTGTTATCACTCAGGCGGCACAAAAAAGATCTCGAAATCCGGCCATACCTCTGACATCTCCGCCTGATCAGGATGGCCGTAAATTAGACTCAATTGGCAAAAAATTTACCACTATGGCAGCGACAACTGTGAGAGCGTCCAACGCCTTAGCTATTCTAGGTCGCTACGACCGTCAAATGTGGTCTGAGATCGCTGGTCTGATCACTCAGATGCCCGACTCCATCCAGGATGTAGCGCAGGCCATCATTCTCGAAGGAGAAAAGATTTCAGCAGAAATAATATACTGTGCCGTTGATATATCCTCCACTGGTTTCCGGCAACTAGCGGGTGCTGCAGTCTTGCGCCGTCAAGGCTGGCTAAAATCAACCACCTTCCGTCCGGAGGTCCAGTCCAGAGTTTTGGATTTACCTTACGACGGTGAATCTTTATTCGGTAAGCATGTTGATGATGCTTTGGAACTTATAAAGAAGGACACAGATACAGCAAAGTCCTTGACAACTCTACAATATCGGAAAAGGCCATTTCGTGGGGCACGCGGTAGAGGAGTAGGAACCTCTACTTTTCGTGGAACAGGCCAATATCGAGCATACAACTACAATGATAACAGACAGAGGGGCTCCTATCAGTCCCAGGGTCGTTCATCCACCTCCAGACCATACCAGCGTAAGTCCAATTACAGAAGTGGTGCGAACACCAACAAAAAAACTGTGACAAATCCAAACTTTATCCTCTGGCGACTGTGCATCTTGGAGGTCGAATCTCAAAGTTCTTCTACAATTGGTCACACATTACCAACGACCAATGGGTCTTGGACGTTGTTTTAAAAGGACATACCCTGGAATTCACGAAATTCCCCCCCACTCGTCCACCTTCGGGTCCACCTTCTCCCCATTTCAAGGAACTGTTGGCCCAGGTGCAGCTTATGATCAAGAAAGGAACCATAGAATTGGTACCGCAAGGTCAACGTGGCAGGGGGTTTTATTCCCGTTTCTTTCTAGTAAGGAAAAAAATCAGGAGAGTGGGGCCCCATCTTAGATTTGAGAGCTCTAAACAAGTTCATCGCATCAAAGACTTTTCAGATGCTAACCCTACTTCAATTCTTGAATTTCCTCATTCCAGGAGAGTTCTTTTCAATGATAGACCTTCAAGATGCATATTTCCATGTACCTCAACAATGTTGGTGGTAGCGTTTCTCAGAAAGAGAAAACGTCCGCACCTTCTGTTACCGACTATTTTCAATGATCAAGTTTACGTGTAAAAATTTCAAGGGTAGAGGTGCACTGCGAACCTGGTGGAACACCCACCACCAGGGGTGTGATACAAAGCAACTTAATGCCCGTGTCAATAATTAAGAAGAAACCAAGTTGCAACAAGCACCCTCTATGGAGTCTGGAATCAGTTACGTTTCTGCATTACACATTGGTTATTTCACCACTTTTTCATCAGTTTTAGACACAAGTTCATGAGAAGTAAATGGGCTTCAAAGTATGGATCCAAAACCGTACGTAGTGTCTTCAAAAATCTTTATTTTAAACACATTAAAAGTTCTCCAGCTCTGCACTGCCGACACGTGTTTCGCCCACACAGGGGCTTTTTCAAGGCTGGAAGCAATGAAAAGTACAGTAAATAAATAAATAAGATAATTTTTGCACTAAATATATACAGTTTCCCTACATATATACAACAGGTCTCATAAGTTTTGTCCTCAAAAACCAACAGTAAACAAACACCTTTGAAATGGACATGTATCCCAAGAAAAAACCACAAAAAACACAGGATATTGCACGCTATTTACACAATCATGGTGAATATACTGAGAGTACCCAACATTCTGTTTGGCCAGAAAGTCACTTATGTTAAAAACCAACAGTAAACAAACACCTATAAAAATGGACAAGGATCCCAAGAAAAAATCACAAAAAAACACACAGGATATTGCACGCTATGTACACAATCATGGTGAGTATACTGAGGGTACCCAACATTTTAATTTGGCCAGAGAATCACTTATGTACTCTATATGCCATTGATACAAGGCGGTTGCAACCATCTTATAGGTATCTGATTTCAGAGCTCTAACCTTGTTCAAACGAGACGGTGGCGTGGGGATTTTAGAGATGTTCCTAGTTAGTGCTTAATGTCCCCCAATGTAACAAGTGGCCCTGAAAGATTTTCAGCATGATAGACTATGCAGTTAAAAATTATGTAAGCTTGACCTACCAATTTAATTCAGGAAGGACAGGTCAGATTGTCGGGAAGGTCAGATTGATGTGTCGTAGCATGAGTCGTACAGAAATGTTAGGAATCCTAGTGTAGTAAGGACAGGGTAAATAAAAAACTTGTTTTAGGAAAAGATGCATCATACAGGTCATTATAATTAACAAGTGTATTGAAGTTAGAAATACCTCTACCTATTCATTTAATTAAGGCGTTGGCGATTGCGACGTCCAAGATATATGTTCAAACATGGAAAACTGCAAAAGATAGCAGTGCTAGTTGTTGGTAACATGTTATAAGGGATCATTTCCCAAGAAAAGAACGTAACATATATGTCTAAACAATGAAAAGGTATGGGCAAAAACATTGACTCACTTGATAGGTAGGCGAAAGTTACTTGGTGGAGATCAGTTCTAATTTTCACGTAGTGTAGTGATTTTGAAGACCTTAGTAAGTCTGTAAGGTAAGATAATCAAAAAAAAGTCTAGGTAAATTGGTGGAACTAGACTCAGTAGGGATATGGTAATTGTAGCAGGGTTCTCTAGTGACATCGGGTCTACATCAGTGCGCCCAAGCACATATCAAATTAGTTACAAACCTAAGGGCCTCGTTTTCAACAGGTAATCATCTATCAAGAAATTCACAAGAAACGCAATTCACCGTAAAGCATGCCTGCGTGGCGGTCATTTAACCACTGAAAGTCATTGCTCTGGTTTCCATGGACCTTTAACCTCAGTGTCCGGAAGTGTAATACACTCGTGCAGTGACCATTTGAAATATACCGGGCCACCACTACAATGCAGGGTGAATCACCAATTAAACAAGTCTCAGGGCACCTAGCATGAGCGCCGCCTTCACTGATAAGTGGCAGTTTAAGTACATGATCCCCGCTAGAAAAGCACGTTTTAAATGGCAAGATTGTGAAATCCATTGCTGCCACAAAGTTAAAATGGCTAGCAAGGAAGCACCTCAGATATCAAGTTAGGGGCAGGCTCGGTAAGTTGAGAGTTAAAATAAGGCACAGAGAGGGGGAAAGAAAAGGCGTATGGGGAGACCGCAATCGTCCCTTGTAAGCGTGGGTTTCCCCCTGTAAGCGATTCCCATCTTACCTGTTGAAAGTATGTACAGGAGCCCGATCTCCACTGCTCAGCACGTCCCGACAATTGACCACATAGGAAGTTTAAATACACCCGCGATTGGTGGTGAGCGCGGGAACTAGTGTCAGGGGCTGTCTCTAAGGTGAGCAGTGACTCGATGGCTGAGTCGGCCATCTTAGAACGTACAAGAAGTGCACCGTATGTGCCTAGATATAATCAGAAAAAATGTTGCCAGGACGGCTAAGTGGTACAAGCCACATAATTATTGCAGTATGTCCCAAAAGGACTGTAACACGGATTATATTGTCCGAAAAAACGGAAAGTTTGAGACAATTTTATAAGTAACGAAGGCAATGGCAGCCATTGTTTTATAAAAGGAAAAAGACCAAAGACTGTAAATCGTCACAAAATTCGATCGTATGGGTCCGGCGCCCCCGAGATTCATATGTGTGAGGCTGTTAAAGCATGTAAATAGAAAGTGTTAGTTTACGGTCGCCATCTTTGAAGGGCACACAGAGCTTATTCCTAGTCCTTCCTAACTCACGAGGACATCCTCATATTGGATCCTAGGCATTCTATGTGCGTGTAAGCGTTAAATAGGAGTTGAAGACGTTAAGCATGAGTCAAAATACATTTTTGTGCAGAATGTCCCCTTTTAAGAAAACCTATGTTGACCAGTCATTAACTTAGTAACAAGTACATTATGGTATAACTGTGGGTGCAAAGATAATGGTGCAACACCTAGTAGTACCAGTATCATAGCATGATTAAGTTTAATCATAGAGACATATTGCAAGATTGCAAAATGCTGACCAGGAATGTTAATATCGTATCAGTTTCACCATGAGGACATTGTGCTGAATAACATGGTACACATAAGAAAAAAAATATTTTTTGACAGAATTGGATAGTAGAAACCCGGTGGAGTATGACTACGGGTTCAAAGATAATGGTGCATTGCTCATAGCACCAGTATCATGGCATTATGTCAGTTTCATCATGGAGACATTTTGTAGGGGTACCCAATGCTGATCAAAAATATTAATACAGTATCAGTTTTATCATAGAGACATTATCTGACTAACATGGTGTACATCAGACATCCGGACAGAATTTGATACCAGAAACCCATTGGTCACATTGAAGACAGACTATTCTTTCAAGAAAACATGTAGTTCTCTGTCAATGTTAAGGCCTAGATCAACTGCACGAAGTTTAATTAACCACTGGGACTCAAGTTTACGGAGTGCCAGAGTATTATTGCCTCCTCTAGGATCTGGTTTGATCATGTCAATACCATGAAAACGGATGCCCAGTAGTTCTAATTCCGTATGTTCCTTATTATAGTGTGCCGCTAATGGATATCTGGCATCGTTGTTACGGATAGCTCAGATGCTCTTGCACTCTTTCCTTTAAGGGACGGATGGTGCTCCCTATATAGATCAATCCACAATGACATATAATGCAGTATACCACCAGCTTGGAATTGCAATTGATAAAGTGTCTAATGTGGTGGGTTTGTTTTGTATTATATGAAAAGGTTTTCTTCTTGTCTAGGGCAAATTGACAAATGTTGCACATAGTGCATTTGTAAAAACCAAACGGTTTAACAGGCATCCATTTGCTGGTGCTGGTAGCCCCATGATTGGTGGGTTCGGGGTTCCTGATGATCGAAGGACTAAGCCAATTCCTTAATGTTTTGCCTTTCTTATACACAATACGGGGTTTCTTACCTACATGCTTCTCCAGGTCTTTGTCAAGTTGTAATAAGTGCCAGTGTTTCCTAAATACATGGAAGATCTTTGAACTGTTTGCATTATATTGTGTTATTATGGCCAGCTTATTTTCCGTGCCGTGTTTAGGCTTTTTAAGTTTCCTTTTTAGAGTCGACTCCCTGGAAATTTTGTCTATCCTTACATGTGCATTGTCAAGCAATTGGCTATCGTATCCTCTTGTCAAAAACCTTCTTTTGAGGATTTCAACCTCAGCTACAAATATGTCATTTGTACTGCAATTTCGTCTGAGTCTAGTCATTTCGCCATACGGGATGGCACCAATCTGCGAGGCAGGGTGAGCACTACTGGCGTGCAAGATTGAGTTGCAAGCGGTGCTTTTTCTATAAAGTCTTGATTCAATTCTGTTGTTACAAATGAAAAGTGTCACGTCTAAAAAAGGGATGCTAATGTCACTGGATTCATAGGTGAACTTTAGATTATATTCATTATCATTCAAATAAGCCATGAATTCCTTGAGTAAATCGTCCCCTCCTCCCCATATCATGAACACGTCGTCAATGAAACAACCCCAATAGACAATATGATCAGTCAGGGTTGGTGGGCCTTTTTTCCAGAGATGATGTTCTTCATAGAACCCCATATATATATTGGCGAAGGAGGGTGAAAATTTAGCTCCCATGGCTACCCCTGAGTGTTGTTGGTACCAGTCATTTAGATGTTTGAAATAGTTGTTATTTAGAGCAAATCTCGTCAGATCCAAGATCATAGTGGTATGTTCATAGAGAGTGGCATCTCTTTTTGATAGAAAATATGTAAGAGCGGCCATACCCTTCTCCAAGGGTATGCTGGTATAGAGCGCACACACGTCAAGTGTTACCAATCTGAATGTGGGGGCCCATTCCAGATCTTCCAATTTACACAGAAGATCCTTTGTATCCTCTAGAAAGGAGGGGATGTTTCTTACTATTGGCTGCAGGGTGATATCAATATATTCCGAGATTTACTCTATTGGCCCCCCTATGCCCGAAATAATGGGTCTTCCAGGAGGAGAGGTCAGGTTCTTATGTATTTTAGGTAACACATATATGTAAGCCGCCTTAGGATTGGAAACAGTTAGGTATTTTAGTTCCAGGTCTGATAACAGGCCTGCACTATGCCAGTCTTTCAAAATTTTATTTAAGCTATCTGTTGTGGAGTTCATAGGATTGGTTGTTAGTTTGATGTATGAGTTGGTATCCTCCAATTGGCGGTTAATCTCTTTGATATAGTCATCCTTATCAAGCATAACTATATTCCCCCCCTTATCAGCTTCCTTGATTACCACGTTCTTGTTGTCCTTAAGTTGTTTTAGGGCCTTTCTCTCATTATTGTTTAGATTGTCTCTTTTACCCAGATGCTGGTCTCGTATTTTATCTTCCAATGTATATAGTTCGTCTGTGACTGTTTTGTAAAAACAGTCAATAAGGGTATCTGCTGAAGTGGTGGGGGAGAAGGTCGATTTATTTCTAAGGCCACTGTCCGTATATATGTTACTCTCAATTCCCAAGTCCGACATAATCGAGCTAACAGTAGGAGCGTAAGTCAAGTCGTCATCCATCTCAAGAAGCATTTGTACCTCCATGATGTCCTGTATACTTCTCCCACTTTGGGGGACATTAAGCACTAACTAGGAACATCTCTAAAATCCCCACGCCACCGTCTCGTTTGAACAAGGTTAGAGCTCTGAAATCAGATACCTATAAGATGGTTGCAACCGCCTTGTATCAATGGCATATAGAGTACATAAGTGATTCTCCGGCCAAATTAAAATGTTGGGTACCCTCAGTATACTCACCATGATTGTGTACATAGCGTGCAATATCCTGTGTGTTTTTTTGTGATTTTTTCTTGGGATCCTTGTCCATTTTTATAGGTGTTTGTTTACTGTTGGTTTTTAACATAAGTGACTTTCTGGCCAAACAGAATGTTGGGTACTCTCAGTATATTCACCATGATTGTGTAAATAGCGTGCAATATCCTGTGTTTTTTGTGGTTTTTTCTTGGGATACATGTCCATTTCAAAGGTGTTTGTTTACTGTTGGTTTTTGAGGACAAAACTTATGAGACCTGTTGTATATATGTAGGGAAACTGTATATATTTAGTGCAAAAATTATCTTATTTATTTATTTATTTACTGTACTTTTCATTGCTTCCAGCCTTGAAAAAGCCCCTGTGTGGGCGAAACACGTGTCGGCAGTGCAGAGCTGGAGAACTTTTAATGTGTTTAAAATAAAGATTTTTGAAGACACTACGTACGGTTTTGGATCCATACTTTGAAGCCCATTTACTTCTCATGAACTTGTGTCTAAAACTGATGAAAAAGTGGTGAAATAACCAATGTGTAATGCAGAAACATTACTGATTCCAGACTCCATAGAGGGTGCTTGTTGCAACTTGGTTTCTTCTTAATTATTTCCATGTACCTATTCACCCCAGGCACAGGAAATATCTCCGTTTTACAGTCGGCCAATTTCATTATCAATTCAAGGTCACAGTCGGCCAATTTCATTATCAATTCAAGGTCCTGCCATTCGGCCTTCGATCAGCACCGAGGGTATTTACCAAGATTCTAGCCCCGGTGGCTGCCTACCTGCGTTTACAGGGCATCCAGTTCTAGCCGTATCTGGGCAACTGCCTGATAAAGGCCAGGACTTATCAGTGAACGGAACAGCACACTCAAGTCTGCATATCCCTCTTCGAAACGTTGGGTTTCTCCATCAATTGCCTAAAGTCACACTTTCAACCATCTCAACAGCGAGATTTTCTAGGAGCCTCGCTCGATTCTCGGCTGGGGCAAGTGTTCGTTTCAGGAGAGACAAGATCGAATGATACAGAAAGTACAATTCCTACGGTCAAGACAGTACGTTTCTGTCCGGATGTACAAATCATTCCTTGGCATGGCTTCTTCGTGCATTCAGCTGATTCCCAACTGCAGACTGCACATGCGAGTTCTACAGGAAGAACTAGACAAGCAGTGGAAGCAGATATCGGGGTCGTTCGAAGACAAGATCCAACTGACGCCCCGCATTCGAAACGCTTTGGAGTGGTGGGCTCATCCTCTAAACATAGCGACAGGTCGTTCATTCAAAGACGAACCACCAACACTTACACTGACAACAGACGCTTCCCTAGAAGGTTGGGGGGCACATCTCGACGGGATGTCCGTGAAGGGAAAATGGACGGCGTCTCAGCGCACTTGGCACATAAATCGCTTGGAGCTACTGGCGATTTTCTTGGCCTTGAAGTCCTGTCAGAGAGTAGTGCAGGGACAAACATTGCTGGTGAGGACGGACAACACCACCAGCATGCACTACATCAACAAACAGGGCGGCACAAGGTCTATCGTGCTGTCACAACTGGCACAGGAAATATGGGATTGAGCTATCCATCGGCAAATACATCTCACAGCTGGCCATGTGCCAGGGGTGGCCAATGTTCTGGCGGACTCGCTCAGCAGAGCCCTCTCGGACAACCACGAATGGGAAATCAATCGACCAACGTTGGATTTCGTCTTCCGAAAGTGGGGCCGACCACAGTTGGAATTCTTTGCAACTGCTCTCAACAAGAAGTGTCAACGGTTTGCGAGCCGGCATCCACACAAGGAGTCGAGCGGGAATGCCTTTTCAATAGACTGGTCGAACGACTTCATCTATGCATTCCCTCCACTTCCGCTCATTCCTCGCCTGTTGCACAGAATGATGTTCCAACCGTGTCGAATAATCCTGATCGCACCCAAATGGCCGAGACGTCCTTGGTTTTCAGATCTTCTTCTGTTCTCTCTGACAAATCCGATACAATTGCATCCTCTGCCACATCTTCTCACGATGCAGCAAGGTCAAATATGCCATCCGGACCCAGCATATCTCCAACTTCATGCTTGGAACCGGAGTACAATGAATTTGCACACATGAATATCGACAAGGATTGTAGGGCGGTGCTAGCAAATGCTCGCACTCCATCAAAACTTAGCAGCTAAAGTGGAAGCG
The DNA here is from genome assembly GCF_964263255.1 of Lissotriton vulgaris. Lineage (NCBI taxonomy): Eukaryota > Metazoa > Chordata > Amphibia > Caudata > Salamandridae > Lissotriton > Lissotriton vulgaris. The sequence continues at coordinate 339,882,820 of NC_141697.1, forward strand.
TTTCTGTGCTTGGTGTTCCACTAAAACCCTGGATCCCATGTGTGCTCAGCCTGAGCAGATCTTGCCGTTCTTTTTGTCATTAGCAAGATCAGGACTATCACACTCCACTCTAAAGGTCTTTCTAGCTGCAATTTCTCGTTTTCGCCATGATGGCGTAACATCTTTGTACTCCTCCAGAATAATCAGACAATTCTTCAAGGGCCTCTTTCGGATGTTCCCACCAATCCGTCGGCCCCCACCTTCTTGGCGACTGAACTTAGTTTTGTCTCAACTACTTTTGCCTCCATTCGAGCCCATCCATTCTTCCAGTCTAAAATTCCTCACTTGGAAAGTGGCTCTTTTGCTTGCTCTGACTTCATCCAGGCGCGTCAGCAACATCCAAGCCTTTACTATACAGCCACCGTTTCTACAGTTCTCCAACGAGGCTGTTACTTTGAGAACAAATCCCAGTTTTATTCCTAAGGTTCCCAGTGACTTCCATCTCAATGAACCAATTGTCCTTAAGACTTTCTTTCCTGCACCTCAATCTGCAGCGGAACTCTCTTTGCACACTCTGGATGTGAAGCGCTGCCTCAAATTTTACATTCAACGCACAGCTACATTTAGAAAGACTGATCAATTATTTGTAGCATATGGCCCAGTGTGCAAAGGACAATCTGTAACCAAACAGACTATCACCAGATGGATATCGTCTGCCATATCCTACTGTCATCAACGGGCTGGCAAGCCCCTTCCTGCTCCAGCTCGAGCTCATTCCACGAGAGCTGTGTCGACTTCTGCTGCCCTCTTTGCGGGGGTACCTCTGAGACACATCTGCAGAGCTGCAACTTGGTCTAGCAGCCATACATTTACGAAGCACTACTGCCTGCAATCAACAGATGCCGCGGATGCGGCAGTAGGTCAAGCGGTGCTGCGGAATCTTTTCCGATAAAGGTGAGCCTCTTTTTGCTACCCGCCTCCAGTCAAAGGTTTTTGTCATGATATTTGGTATTTATTACTTATTAAGTGATATGTTTTGCCAAGACTTAATTTGTATACTTCCTTTATGACTAATGTATGATTTACTGCTTTCTATTCTTATTCAAGCATGTGAATCTATGAAAGACACCCCTAATACTGGAGAAGAACAAAAGTTACTTACCTGTAAACTGTGGTTCTCCAGTATTGGTGTCTTTCATAGATTCACATGCGACCCTCCCATCCTCCCCTCAGAGGCTCTCTTCTCCTCAAGCATTTATACTTACTTGTGCTACGAAAATCTGAGGACTTGGGCTTCTGAGGAGAAGGTTCTAGAGGAGGCTACAGCCTGATTGGCTGGAATGTAGACCAACACATAATGGCTAATATGTTACTAAAGTGAATTTTCCCTTGGGCTTTTCAATGGGCCTATTCTGTTCTATGGTACTTTTTCAAGTTTACATTTCTATTGCATTATATGTATGTATATTTTATTTATGATATTTCTCATGTATACATGCATATATATTACTGCTATTTATGTACCGTGGGACTCCCACTTCGACGACGGGGAATATTCAAGCATGTGAATCTATGAAAGACACCAATACTGGAGAACCACAGTTTACAGGTAAGTAACTTTTGTTCATACTGAGCATTTATTCAAAATTACATACTTCCTGCTTCATCCATGATCTCGCTGGGGAAGTTGTAACAAGGGGATTGGGGAGAAAGTGTGTGTGCTATTAGGAGCATCAGCCTAAAACATTCATATGCTCAATTTGTCTATATTTCTAGCATAGCGTACAGATGGCCAACTAAACTACAAAGTGATGGGGGCAAGATACTCCCTGACAAAGTGAGGAAAAAAGCTTAAATTAACCATCTGTCAATGTACGCAAAAAGAAGAAAAAATCAGTGATGATAGATGCCTGGGAGTTTTTTCTAAGGTCAAAGACAAAAATGACAAAATTTGAAGGTCAAGTTCAGTGGCATAAGAAATGACTACCAAAGCAGACTCCAACTGCAAAAATCTTCTATACATTTACATGCTTAATATCTCCCTTCATTAGACTGGTAAACCTTGAAAGTCAATGTAAGCAGAGCAGAGAACCAGACACTCAAATAACACTGAAATACAGTCACAGACTGCAGGTAATGCATTCAATCAATGGTTAATAAAGCGTGACTACTCAGCCATGAGGATCTCAAGGCGGTGGGGGTTGGGGTGGGGCCGGGATGCTGGTCCCTCTGGTTGTGGAGGATCATTCGAAGAGCCAGGTCTTGAGGTCCTTATCCGGTCAGTGATGCGGATTGCCCGAGGTGGAGGAGCAGGAAGTTCCAGGTCTTGGCGACTAGGTAGGAGAATGAACTTCCTCCGGTTCTGGTCTTGTGGATCTTGGGGACGCTGACTAGGGTGTGATGGGCGGATAGAAGTTGTTTGGTTGGTACCTGGAATGCGAGGTGGTGGCTCAGGTATGCTGGCCCTATGTTATTGAGAGCTTTGCAGGCATGTGTGAGGAGCTTGAAGGTGATGCTCTTGCTGACCAGGAGCCAGTGGAGTTGTCAGAGGTGTTGCGAGATGTGGCTGCGACGGGGGATATCGAGGACCAGCAGCGTTTTGAACGTTCTGTAGTTTCTTGGGCTGCTTCTGGGTGACGCCACTGTAGAGTGCCTTGCTGTAGTATAGTCTGCTGGTGATGAGTGAATAGGTGGATTCTGTGGGGCTCCATTTTAAGGTTTTTTGAAGCATGAGTGTGTAGAAGCAGGCTGAGGAAACATGATTTGTCGGTTCATTGTGAGCGATAAGTCCAGTATGATTCCAAGGTTGCGTGCATGGTCCACATGGATGGGAGGGGCTCCCAGAGCGGCTAACCACCAGGAGGCGTCTCAGGCTGGAGGGGTGGGACCCAGGATGAGTACTTCAGTCTTGTCCGAGTAGAGCTTGAGGCAGCTGTCTTTTTTTTTTTTTTTTTTTTTTTGGAGTTCAAATCTGCTTTATTGCATAAGATGAAACGTGATACACAGCTTATTGTGCCTACAACCCGGAGGCCGGCATCAGAAGGCGATGATGTTTACACAGCCTTACGGCCGGCATCCCGGAGGCCCGGCGGCACTGCATATAGGTGGAGAAAGGTAGTAACACAGCCGGGGTTGCAGGGCAATTAAGGATGAGCAGCAGTAGAACAATGTTTTTGGGAAAATTTTTGTGATGGTCATAACAGCTCAACAAAACATCCCAACATTGCAGTAACTCAGAGGCAATTCATGTCTACATAGCAGGATAAGTGGTGGTGATCTGGTGTGGCATACCAGGTGAGCAGAGGTGTGCATAATACTGTAACCGCATCACAGCTGTCCCTACAATAGGGCCGCAAATAGCCGGAAGTAGTGGCGTGTACGGAGCCCTGGAGTATCGTCTAGCAGAGGGTATAGTAGCATATGGCGGGTAAGGCATGGGGTGTCAGTGCACAAGTAAGGAGGAGTGATGGGCTATCCAAGGGGGTAGAACCACGATGTCAAGGATCGCGTGAGGGTCTGGGGGGGTGGGTAAGGACACTGCAGCCAGGGGACAGGGGGTCCCTACAAGGATCGTATAGAGAGGAAGTGCGTGTGCAGAAGTAGGGCTTTTGGTCAGGTCCGGGATACGAGCAGGGCACTAATCCATGATAGGTTGGTCTTCCGTCGGATCCACATCATCCGCTCGTGCGAGCAGATAGCGCACCAGTGGATCCCAAATGTCGCTGGGCTTACTCGAGATGGGCAATAGTTCAGCAAATGTTGCATGTTGGTCTTGGCAGTGGGTTAAGTCCGCCAGCCAGTCCTTAAATTTGGGCGCTCTGCCCCTGCCCCAGCGGCACGCCACACGCCTTTTGGCCAATAGGAGTGCGGTATCAATGAATTTCCGGCAAGACCTAGGAAGCTGCAACGTGTCCCCAAGAAGGGCCACCAGTGGATCCATTGGCACCGTCTCTTCCACCATCTCCGCGAGAGCATCCGTTACTTGTTGCCAGTAGCATGCCACCTGGGGACATTCCCATGCCAAGTGGAGAAAGTCGTCACGATCGGCGCGGCAGCGCTCACAGCGGTCATCCTCCGCCAGGCCAAATCGCTGTTTCCTCACCGGCGTGTAATACACCTGCTGTAGGAATTTATAATGGATGATCTTCAATCTGCTACTGGCAGAGATGCGGGAGGTGAGTGCACAGCAATGGTGCCATTGCTCGTCCGATATATCAGTAGCAAGCTCAGTAGACCAGCGCAGCTGGGCATTGGATTCCGGCATCGGAGCGGCTCCCCTGAGCTGGCGGTAAAGGCCGGAGACTAGATGGGCCCCGTCCTGCGAGCACAATAAGAAATGTAGCGGAGGCAGAACCTCGGGCTCGTCGGGAAACTCGGGCATGATGTCTCTCATCCCTGCATGTAGCCGTATATAGTAAAAGAGCTCGAGAGGAGTGCGTTCATGCGTCGCAAAGAATAGATCCGCCGACTTAAAACAACCGTTGGAGAACAAGTCACCCCAGCAGGAAATATGAATCTTAGCACAGAGGTTGCGGAAACCTGGTTCCCACAAGAGGGTGAGATTAGGGTGATAAGTAAGCGGCAACTTGGGCGAGTAGAGTAGTTTACAAGACAAGCCCTTGGCTATGCGACGCCACGCATCTAAAGTACATGAAACCAATGTGTTCGGCGTAGTTATGGATGATTCAGGGCAGTGGAGCAAACCATTGAGTGGGAGAGGATGCACTATCCAGTCCTCCACCGCTATGTGCGGCATGAAGGGGGTAGGAGCCATCCAGTGGTAGGCGAAGTGCGCCTGTGCACACTGGTAGTAGGCTTCAAAATCAGGTACATCAAAACCACCCCTGTCGTAGGGGAGGGTGAGCGTGGACCATTTGAGCCAGGGACTCCTGCCTCCCCAGAAGAGCCTGCGCAACTCCGTCTTTAGAGTCTTGAAAAAAAAAGCACCAGGGAAGTAAGGTATATTGAGAAAGAGGTAGAGAAAGCGGGGGAGTATCACCATTTTTATGAGCGACGCCCTCCCGCCCATGGAGAGCGGCAGAGTAACCCAGCGATCCACGGAGGCGGTCAGCTTAGTTATCGCCACTCCGTAATTGGATCGCAAAGTCTCGTCCTTGTCGCGAGAGATGCGGATCCCTAGGTATCGGAGGTCAGACCGACACCATTCGAGTGGATAATCAAGAGGAAAATCAGTCACCGCCTCAGTTAAAGGGAAAAATTGCGACTTGGACCAGTTGATGTGAACACCTGACACCCCGCCGAACAAGACAAATTCTCTGAGTAAGGGATTAAGGTATGTCTCAGGATGCTTAACATACAGCGTGATGTCATCCGCATACAGGGACACATCAATTTGACGCTGTAAGCACTGCACCGCTCCGCCACGGTGTAGCTGACGCAGGCGACAGGCAAGAGGCTCGACCGCTATGGCGAACAACAGGGGGGAGAGTGGGCATCCCTGCCGTGTGCCTCTGGTGATTGCGATAGGCTGCGACAGGCGACCATTGATCAGTGTGTATATACAACAAGAGAGGAAGGGAAAGACGGCTACTCTCCTACCCCTTATTTAAATGACTGTCATCAACAAAAGAGCGCCCAAGGAACACCCGTGAAAAACCCTATCTCGCAATGAAAACAAGGTGAATAAACTACCCAAAAAGTGAATGGTCAATTAATTTATATAAAGGGAAAAAATGGAAAATTAATTATTTTCTAAAAGAACCCTCACTCACCCTAGAGGTGACATGCTTCATCATGGGGTTTGTTCACAGGGGGGCTGACTATCCCCTCCTGTGTGCTACCACGCCTGCAAGTGCAGCAGAGCTGGTATGTGTGAAAGTAGTGATCAGTGCAAAAAGTGTGTGTTTAAAAGATAACAACCGTGCCTCAACAGACTTTATTAGGGGCCAGTTGTTCACATTAAAATTGGTGTAGTCGCTGGATTTTTTAATTTTTGTCCAGGAACATCAAAAAGTGACTGGTCAACATGTTTCTGCTGTAAAAGCTAAAGTCAGCTCAGCTTTCTTCAGGACCAAACATGTTTCAGCTGTAAAAGCTAAAGTCAGCTCAGCTTTCTTCAGGACCAAATTTAAAATAGAAGACAATCCTACGGGGGTCCAAGCACGCTAAGGCCTGCCCACACCGTTAGGAAATGAAAAATGAGGGTAGATAACAAATTATACTCTCCTCAGGATAACTCACGGTTTATCCATCCATCCAACTCCTGTTATTCACCAGGCGTTGTATCTGTAAGTAAAATGACATTTCAAATCTTATTACATATGCCCTTCTAAATTGTATGACCATTACTCAACATGTATGAACATATTTACTCTATTCATATGTTGAACATCAGCTCTCCCCGTAATTAGTCCCCAGGGAAACTATGTTAGCGATGTATACCTTGTTATACAGCACCCATAGTATTAATTCAATATTCCCTACACTCATGAATGAGGAATATATTCTTTTATGTCAAACACAAAAGTTTTTCTTTTTTTGCAAGTAATTCATATCAACAGTAAGTATAGAAATCAGACAAGGGGGGTTTAAAAATCCATCAGTAGTTACTGTGTAGTCCAGAAAAGATTTTAGCATTTCTCAAAGGATACAGCAAACTTACAGTGTTTTTTTATGTAAACCGCTTCATGGGCTCACAGGGATAGGCAGATCTTCACTCGCTGTCAGTATCTGTTTAAACCCAAAAGTGAACTATTCAGTTTTGGCGTAGATTTCCTTCTTTATGCAAAAAATCAACGCGCACAAATATTAAGTATTGTCACTCCCTCGAGTGACCCATTCCATAGCATAGATTACTCACTTCAGACCGCGAGTCTCGCCGCCTTTGTACCTAATCGGTTGCTCCCAATGGCCCGGAACGCGATGTTGCCGCGTTTCTCATCCGTTAATGTTGATTCCGTGAAAAGGGCGTGTGATGTCACGCGTCACGGAACGTAAACACCACACGTGAGCGGTAGCGATTGCCGTGATGGTGTATAACGAAATTAACTAACAGAACTGATTTCTGAATTCGTTGGTTATTTATCTCTTTATTCAGACCTATTCTAGCCGGGATTCGATATGTTCTTCCGTTTGTCTGGTGATCGTAACGCGGAAATGGTGCAGGTTGAAATTATTAACCCACTTCCGCATGATTCAAACAACTAGACCGCTAACCTTTGGGCAATCGGGGGTTAGGTCAGAAGGATTGTATTGTACATTAGGCTAAAATATGATAATCATGCGATATATGTAATGGGCTCGGAATTTTTATATATTGCAACACTGAATATTTCTCTTTGGATGATGCATATGTGTAAATAGGTGTTTTCAGTTATAATTAGCAACACTGGATATTTCTCTCATGTGATCTGAAATATGTGGGAATGACGAAGAGAATGGTGAAACTGCGTATGTGTGAACATAGAAGCAGCATACGCTGTGGGAAAAACAACACCAAAATGACATCACACTTCCAAGAGCACAAACATTCTCAGGACAGTTTCCACTGGACCATCATAGAACATCTGGTAGGGGCCAATGAACAAAGGCTGTTCGAACTGGAACAAAGGTGGATACACCGATTGTCTTCCCACCGCGTGGGATTGAATGATGAGATCCCGTGTGGTAATATTTTACGGTGACACTTGCACTGTGTTCACATTGTAAAAACTGAAAACACCTATCTACACATACGATGGGTACCCTACTGTCTTTCACCCTGAGAGAAATATCCAGTGTTGCTAATTATAACTGAAAACACCTATTTACACATATGCATCATCCAAAGAGAAATATTCAGTGTTGCAATATATAAAAATTCCGAGCCCATTACATATATCGCATGATTATCATATTTTAGCCTAATGTACAAAACAATCCTTCTGACCTAACCCCCCATTGCCCAAAGGTTAGCGGTCTAGTTGTTTGAATCATGCGGAAGTGGGTTAATAATTTCAACCTGCACCATTTCCGCGTTACGATCACCAGACAAACGGAAGAACATATCGAATCCCGGCTAGAATAGGTCTGAATAAAGAGATAAATAACCAACGAATTCAAAAATCAGTTCTGTTAGTTAATTTCGTTATACACCATCACGGCAATCGCTACCGGTCACGTGTGGTGTTTACGTTCCGTGACGCGTGACGTCACACGCCCTTTTCACGGAATCAACATTAACGGACGAGAAACGCGGCAACATCGCGTTCCGGGCCATTGGGAGCAACCGATTAGGTACAAAGGCGGCGAGACTCGCGGTCTGAAGTGAGTAATCTATGCTATGGAATGGGTCACTCGAGGGAGTGACAATACTTAATATTTGTGCGCGTTGATTTTTTGCATAAAGAAGGAAATCTACGCCAAAACTGAATAGTTCACTTTTGGGTTTAAACAGATACTGACAGCGAGTGAAGATCTGCCTATCCCTGTGAGCCCATGAAGCGGTTTACATAAAAAAAACACTGTAAGTTTGCTGTATCCTTTGAGAAATGCTAAAATATTTTCTGGACTACACAGTAACTACTGATGGATTTTTAAACCCCCCTTGTCTGATTTCTATACTTACTGTTGATATGAATTACTTGCAAAAAAAGAAAAACTTTTGTGTTTGACATAAAAGAATATATTCCTCATTAATGAGTGTAGGGAATATTGAATTAATACTATGGGTGCTGTATAACAAGGTATACATCGCTAACAGTTTCCCTGGGCACTAATTACGGGGAGAGCTGATGTTCAACATATGAATAGAGTAAATATGTTCATACATGTTGAGTAATGGTCATACAATTTAGAAGGGCATATGTAATAAGATTTGAAATGTCATTTTACTTACAGATACAACGCCTGGTGAATAACAGGAGTTGGATGGATGGATAAACCGTGAGTTATCCTAAGGAGAGTATAATTTGTTATCTACCCTCATTTTTCATTTCCTAACGGTGTGGGCAGGCCTTAGCGTGCTTGGACCCCCGTAGGATTGTCTTCTATTTTAAATTTGGTCCTGAAGAAAGCTGAGCTGACTTTAGCTTTTACAGCAGAAACATGTTTGGTCCTGAAGAAGGCTGAGCTGACTTTAGCTTTTACAGCAGAAACATGTTGACCAGTCACTTTTTGATGTCCCTGGACAAAAATTAAAAAATCCAGCGACTACACCAATTTTAATGTGAACAACTGGCCCCTAATAAAGTCTGTTGAGGCACGGTTGTGATCTTTTAAACACACACTTTTTGCACTGATCACTACTTTCACACATACCAGCTCCGCTGCACTTGCAGGCGTGGTAGCACACAGGAGGGGATAGTCAGCCCCCCTGTGAACAAACCCCATGATGAAGCATGTCACCTCTAGGGTGAGTGAGGGTTCTTTTAGAAAATAATTAATTTTCCATTTTTTCCCTTTATATAAATTAATTGACCATTCACTTTTTGGGTAGTTTATTCACCTTGTTTTCATTGCGAGATAGGGTTTTTCACGGGTGTTCCTTGGGCGCTCTTTTGTTGATGACGACCATTGATCAGTACCCTCGCCGTGGGACGAGTGTAAAGTAGGCGGACCCAGGATATGAACAATTTGGGGAACCCCATACTGGCTAGAACCGAGAACAGTTATGGCCACTCGACAGAGTCGAAAGCTTTAGTCGCGCCAAGGAATACGGCTGCCACAGGTGTATCAGGGTGAACCGTGCGGAGCAAAGAGAAGAGCGTGCGAAGGTTGTGGGAAGTGGATCTGCCCGCCACAAAGCCTGATTGATCAGGCAGCACAAGTCTGGTCATTAGTAGCGACAGCCGGGTGGCCAAGACCTTGGCAAGTATTTTAACATCACAATTTAAGAGGGAGAGTGGATGATAAGAATTGCAGGATTTGGGGTCTTTATCTGGCTTTAGGAGTGATGTGATCACCATCTCGCGCATAGAACAGGGAAGCACCCCGTCGCACAGGGATTCCGAGAAAACCTCGCGGAGTACTGGGGCCATGATGTCAATGTAAGCTTTGTAGAACACGGCGGGTATGCCATCGAGTCCCGGGGCCTTGCCATTCCTGAGGGACATGATGGCCTCGCGGACCTCATCCAGTTCGAAAGGTGCCGCCAGGAACGCCCTATCCCCATCGCTAAGCCAACACAGCGCCACGTCGTTGAGGTATTCAGAAAAGGACGCGCCAGGTCCCGTTGTGGAGGTGTAGAGCGAGTGGTAATGCGCCACAAATGTAGTAAGTAACGCATCCGAATCCCTAACAGTAGTGCCAGAGGTGTCGGTGAGTTCCAATATGGTATTATGCGCTCGCGGAGGTTGTGTGAGCGTGGCAAGGGCCTTCCCGGGCCTATCTCCCTCGCAGTACTTACGGGCCTGCCAGTGTTTGCCCCGGAATTTCGCCTGCCTTGCGGCCTCCTCCTCATACCTCGACAGTGTCTCCCTAAAGGTAGCATGGAGTTCGGGGCCAGTTTCAGACACCATGCGAAGTTCCAAAGCCTGCAGCTCCTTTTCCAACGTGCTGATGGAATTGAGGATATCACGTAGTACACCATGGCTTTTGGAGATGCAATATCCCCTAATAGTGACCTTAAATGCCTCCCATATGTGCTCAACCGAATCTACTGATCCCTTATTTCTAGTGAAGAAGTCTGTTATCTCCTCCCCCAGTTCAGTACGAAACAGGCTGTCAAGGAGGATGTCAGGGCGGAGTCTCCACTGCGGTCGCGGGCTATCCCACCCCGGTGTGCGGAAGTGTAGCAAGACAGGACTGTGATCAGAGTATGTTCTCGGTAGGTGAAGAACCCCCACTAGCTCCGCAGCCACATCCCTGGTAATAAAAAAATTATCTAGACGTGCCCAAGTCCCGGTGTGTGATGTAAAGTGCGTGCCTTCCCTTCCAAGGGGGTGCAAGTGTCTCCAGGTGTCCAACAGTTCGCCCTCCTCAAGGATTCCCTCCAGCGCCTCCCGTGCCCTAGGCTTGTAGGAGCAAATCCCATCCGCCCTATCTAACTGAGGTACCAGTGCTAGATTGAAATCCCCACCCCAAACGATGTGTCGTGACCCAACAGACAGAATCTTGCCCCATAAAGTAGTAAAAAAAAGCAGGTGTGTCAACATTAGGTGCATATGTGGTCACAAATGTGTATGTGTCACGGCATATCCTGCCCCGCAGCAATGCATAGCTGCCTTCCCTGTCGGTCAGCTCCCCAAACCTCTGAAATGGGACTTTGCGGGCAATGAGGATGGCAACCCCACTCGAATAGGTTGAATGAGGAGAAAGTGCGGTTCCCAGCCAACCTACTCGCGAAAGAGGCAACTTGTACATGATGTCTATCAAGGTAGGCAATGACATTCCAACATTTTTTGGCATTGTTCAACCCTCGAACATTCCAGGATAAGCAGGTCAATTGCGTGTTCAAAATCAAAGCAGCCATTGATAGAACAAGAAGAAGCATAGCAGTGCCAGAATAGGCAGCATGAAAGAGCCACCCCCGCCCCACCAGCATCGGCGCACACACCAAAACAAAGTCCATGCGCATAGTCCATTTGATGAATGCCTCTTGGAACACCCTCCCCCTCCATCCACACCAGCATCCCAATCATGCCAGCAGCCAAACATCCCCACCCAGCAACCCTCTCCCCATCCCCCCCCCCAACTCGAGCAACATCAACAACGGAAACATCAGCAAGTCAAAGAGGATCACCCAGTAGGGGTAAGACAGAGTACGCACAGCCACTTCCCGGTCCCTAGCTCCGTTGCTGTGCCGCCCTCGGTGGAGACTAGGGCCAGGAGAGTGGTCCTTGGTTTACATTACCACAGGGGTGTAGATTCCGTGCAGGTCCATCTTCCACAAGTTCCCCCATGTCTGCGCTCCAATCTGTAGAGAAAATATAATCCGGTGCAGATAATGCGCGTAGTGTAGCGAATGTTGGCAGTTAGTCGTCGTGTAGCGCCGGAGATAAGTCTGCATTCTCACGTTCCTCCGCGGCTTCTCGGTCCTCCCTGCATGCCCTCCGGAGCGATTTAAGAAAGTCTTACACTTTCTGCGGGTTGGTGAAGAACCTTAGCTTACCCTGGTGTGTAACTCGCAGCTTCGCAGGGTACAGGAGCGCATAGTCTATCTGGGCCTCTCGCAACTTTTTCTTTACTGGGAGAAATTTGCGCCGCTCTTCCTGAACCATTGGCGTAAAGTCTGGGTAAATGGAGAAAGTGACACCATTGTACTGCAGCGACCTCTGAGACCGAGCCGCCCTAAGTGCAGTGTCTCGGTCCCGGTAGTTCAATAGTCGAGCAATAATAGGCCGCGGTGGTAGTCCAGGTTTGGGCATAGGTGCCAGGGAGCAGTGGGCCCTTTCTACGATGAACTGAGGTGAGAAGGCGTCCTCACCAATTGAGCCCTTGAGCAATTTCTCAATGTATAATTCCATCCTACCCGTATCCGTGGATTCCGGCACATTGGTGACTCGTATGTTGTTCCGGCAGCTGCGGGCTTCCAAATCCTCATATTTAGCCGCTATGACCCTGAGCAAGTTGTCCATCCTGGTAAGTTGCGTGGTGTGAGTCGAGGCGACATCCGAGGTGTCAGAGATACGTTGCTCCGCAGACGTGATATGTTCTTCGTGACTGTCAACTTTGTGCACCAGCGCGTCCAGTCGAGCAGTGACTCCATCAATCTTTTCAACAACGGTGGCGAACCCTTGTCTCATCTCCTGTATCAGGTTGGTCAGGTCAATGTCTTTAGCAGGAGAGATGGTAGCCTTTGGGGATGATACACTAGGCTCAGGATCCAACTGCGTTGATTTCGCGCCCTTTTTTGCGCTATTGAAACTGAGCTTAGTTTGGCGGTTCTCAGGCCGCACCATGGTGGCGATTGAGCTCAGCACCCGAGCACTGTGGAATGTAGTAGCTCTTCGGACTGTCACTTAGGGAATCTATTGCCAGAGAGGGGGGTTACAGCAGCCGCCGGACAGAGTAACGTTCCAGCAGATTAGCAAGGGCCCAATCAGGGGAGGTACAGGGTTCTGGCGGGTCCGTGCTTTCTTTAGACGCTCTGATGGCGAGGGGGGTGACAATGCCCAGGTAGAGGTGGCACCAGAACCTCACCCCTCGGCGCTGCCACGCGATACAATGGCGTCGCAGAAGTCCTAGAATAGGAGGCTCGAGGGATGGCTGAGCTTCGTTTGGGGAGAGTGTCTCAGGTGGAGTGCGTTCCACGGAGGTGCAATCCCGGGCTCCCCCACGCAGCACAGTCACTGGAGGAAGGAGCAGGCTAGGGCAGTTCGAGGGTGGAGGGGGGGGGGGGGGGGGGGTCCAGGCCCGCCGCCCGTGGATCCTGGTGGCGTAGCGGCAAGCAGTGGCGTTTCAAGGCCGAGAGCAAGGCAGAAGCTCAGGGTTGGCCAAAGTCCGATGCGGCGGCGCCGTCAGTCGTGGGGGCCCAGACCCCCCCCCCACCCCCGGGGAAGCTCGCAGATCCGCACTGCCCCGCCGAGAGCACCAGTTGAATGTAGGCCCCTCCGAAGGCCCGGGGGACGTCCCGTCCGGCCCGCGGCGTCCACCAATGTGCAGCACAGTGCTCGCCCGCAGCCCCAGCAGCGAGGGTAGCAGCAACAGAGGGGGGGGGGTGCGGGGGGGGCGAGAAGGCAGCCTCCTACCTCCGTTTCGAGCCCGCCGAAGAAGTCCTGGCGAGAAATCCGCCGGCCGCGTTGATCTGCGGCCTAGATCCTCGTGGTCATCCCCGGTGCAGCGCAGTTTGCTGCAGCCGGCCGCACTCACCCACCAGCTCCAGAGCAATAGCCGATGAACATTCGAAGGCTCGTAACTCCGGCCCAGAGACTCGTAGCGCCACCAGACTTGGGTCGGGTGTGGGAAAAGATGTCCTGCGGCAAATTGTGAAGAAATCAGCCGAGTTGGCACTCCGTGGCAGAGGATGTATGGAGGATTATTAACCAAGGAGCGGGAGCTGCGCGCTTAAGCAGCCATTCCGCTTGTGCGCCCTCTAGCGCCCCATTGAGGCAGCTGTCTTTCATCCAGGTGGCGACAGCCTTCATCCTGCTGTGGAAGTTGCTTCTGGGGGTTGTGGGTTGGTTGGTGAGGTAGAGGATCAGCTGGGTGTCATCGACGTGGGAGACGATGTTGAGTCCGTGGCTTCTGATAAAGCCTGCGAGGGTTGCCATGTAGATGCTAAAGAGGGTGGGGCTCTGGGAGGAACCCTGGGGCACTCCGCAGCTGAACTCTGTAGTCTGAGAGCAACGGGGGTAGTCTAACTCACGGAGTGCGACCGGTGAGGAAGGAGTGGATCCAGTTCAGTGCCTTGTCGTGGATGCCAGCGTCGTAGAGTATCATGATTAGAGTGAGGTGGGAAACTATGTCAAAGGTGGGCGAGAGGTCCAGTGGGATGAGGACTGTGGTCTCACCCCGGTCGAGGAGGGAGCGGATGTCGGTGGTGGCGAGGAGTGCAGTATTCGTGCTGTGGTTGCTTCGGAAGCCGGATGACCATGGCTGGGAAGGGCAGGAGGGAGATGGGTCTGAAATTTCCTTGAGGTCTCACGGGTCTGAGGAAGGCTTCGTCAGCACGGGGTTGATTTCGGCATGTTTCCAGTTGTCGGGATGGTGGCAGATCCAATGGAGAAGTTGATGGTGTGGCGAAGCTGGGGAGCGACGATGGCGGCTGCTCTGTGGAAGATGTGGTAAGGGCAAGGTTCTGACAGAGCTCCTTATTGGATGTTCTTCATGGTCTTGAGTGTGTCTAATGTTGTGAGCAGGGTTCAACTGAGCATGGTCTGTTGGGGTGCTGCGGGAGTAGTTGCAGGGTCTGAGGTGTTGAAGCTGTCGTAGGTCTGCCTGATCAAGTGCTGGAAAAAGGTGCAGAGTTTGTTGCAGCTGTTTTGGGAGGGTGGGACATCTGTGGTCTCACTGTCAGGCCAGGCAAACTCCTTGAAAATGGCGAAGAGTTCTTTGCTGTTGTGTGCATTGGCATTGATTCTGTCTTAGACGGCTGTTTTCTTTGTGGTTTTGAGGAGGAGGTGGTGTGTGTTGACAGCGGATTTGAATGTGGCATTGGTTTCTGGGGTTTTGTAGCTCCTTCATTTCTTCTCAAGTAATCGGCAGGTACGTCTTGACTCATGGAAGGTGGGAGTGAACCAGCTGGCTTTCTTGGAGTGTTGCTTGCCTGGTCTCTTCTTGAAGGGTGCCAGAGTGTCGGCGCAGTAGGAAATCCATCGCTGACGGTTGCATGCTGTGGTGGTAGCATCAACCTCTTCAATGAACTGAGATTCTCAAATTTTCACAACTCGTCAACACATTGCACAGTAAAAAGCCTCTTTACTGGGCAGGTTGTATGTTAATCTATGAAAAATACAAACGTTGTAGAACTAGAGTTACATGTTGACAACTTTTTATTCTCCAATATTACAATCCATATAACAGAGAAGTTGTAATGGGTTTGACCTCAAGTAAACAGGATGTGCAGTACAACCCGGCACACTTCCACTTCAGATGCCTCCTGGAATATGATGCTACATTGAGGTGTGCATTGAATACCTAGTTGCTGCATTACACGAGTCAGCAATCTGCACCTCAGCAAATAGTACACCTGTTATGACCATACTTCTGGTGGTGTGAGCTCATCCATTGATTCTGAGATCTCTGCCTGACTTTCTATGATAAAAAACGATTCATGCTGAAATCCAACAAAATACACTGCTTGGATAAGGCCAAACCTTTGATATCACTGCTGTATGCCACACTGTCTTTATTTGATTTTCTGGAAGTCTTTGTCCTGTCAGTATAGAATTTTAAACAGTGTTTTAAGTTCTACAAGAGTACAACTCTCTCAGCCAGAATGACTAGCCGTGGGAAGAAAGCTGGAGGATGAATTTTCACGTAGCTGCACGGTTAAGGATTACAACAGTGATATGGCGTCCAAATACAGACACTTTTCCAATTCAAGAAGTATGTTTTGGCTGTTCTGGCTGCTCTTGTCACCATTAGATCCGATCTGTATTAAGGTGGGATGCTGAGTGATTCAATTCTAAGACCGTAGCAGGCAAGCAGTCAAGTGGAGACATTGTAGGCTGTTGTGCAGATTCTGACAGTGAATCTTGTTCAGTAGGTAAAGCCCCATTTTGAATCAAACTGGGACATCTAAGAATATAGACCATTGATCTGTAAACCAAAACTACTTGGACAAAGCTGGGGCTATCAAGGTTAGCTTGCACTGCTCATTTTTTGGTTTTCATAGTTCTCTTTTTTTTTAAATAAATTATTTATTTATAACGTTTTATATAGCACGGACATGACCCACGGGGTATCAGAGTGCTTTACAGTACATAATTATCACAAGTTATACATACAATCGGGAATCGCATATAATACAAATGAGGTAGACCTTGCTGTTTGATTAAAAGCGGTGGCAAGAAGGCTTCAAAGAGTTAAAGGTTTAAGATGATAATTTGTTCATGAGAAATATTTTCGCTTCCTTTTTGAAGGTGGTAAAAGAAGGGATTCTGCGTAAGTCTGGGGGAAGGTTGCTCCAAATCTTCGGTGCGAAACCTGAGAAAGCTCTGCACCTAGTTCTCTTTTTGTGGAAGGATTGAGGTTTTAGTAGTAGTGAGCTTGCGCTTCACGAATGTCTACCACCTCCCGACCGCTCTAGCTTTTGTGCTAAATAGCTGGGGGTGTTGCTATGTAAGGCTTTATGTGTCATGCAGGCGATCTTTAGTTGTATTCTCGACTTGTATGGTACCCAGTTCAAAGCCTTCAGGGCGGGGGTGATGTGGTTATTTCTTTTTATTCCGGAGACCAGCCTGGCCGCAGCGTTAAGCGATGCCCTGATCGGTGCTGCTT
Source organism: Lissotriton vulgaris (assembly GCF_964263255.1). Taxonomy (NCBI): domain Eukaryota; kingdom Metazoa; phylum Chordata; class Amphibia; order Caudata; family Salamandridae; genus Lissotriton; species Lissotriton vulgaris. Next base: position 339,899,620 of record NC_141697.1, read on the forward strand.
TGTATTTTGGAAGACCGCAAAGAGTGGTACTTCCGTAGTCCAGTCTTACTAGGGCTTGGACTGCCATTTTTAGGTCTCGCCTACGACGAATGCGCTGAAAGCGTGTTCTTGCAGCGAGAACTATAGTCGGCGTCTCAGCAGTCTGAGAACGACGAAGGGAGACAAGACCTGGTCGCGCGCAGCGTTTCCCCATAGGATAACGTTGTGTGCGCGGCCAGGTCTTGTCTCCACAGCATGGCATGGCAGACCGGGTCGCGTTGCGCGCCTCTCTGGAATGCAGGGGGAGTCTGCAGAGAGGCGCGCGGCGCTGATAAAAGCTTGGCTGACGTACTCTTTTTTTCTGGTCGCCCTAACCTTCACTCTCCCTTCTGAGCACAGCCCCCGCCCTCCCCCGTACCCACTGCCCTCTGTGTCCCATCCTCGCCTGTAACGCATTTTCAGATGTGTTCCGCCAGGCGAGAAGCGCTGCGACTCCCGTGTGCCTCACTCAGGACCCGCAGGTAGTAGTTAGACACTCTTTCCTCCTCTTGGCAGCCATTAAAGGGCCGTCCCCCCCCCACTCCCGGAGCTACTGCCCTCCCTCGGCTGATTAGAGTGGGGCGGCGGTGATCTGAGCATCAACAGTCAGGCCCGGCGTTCCGTACACTTTACCTTCTTTATTCAAGAATACATTTGGGCAAAAAACGAAACCACTACAAAAAAACAGTAAATCACGTTCTCTTGTTCATGCGCATTCACTGTAAATTTTAACTGCAAACGGAACACAATTATGGAAAGAGTGCGTGGGTTAATTGTAGATAACTTGAAATTCGCAAAAGTAGACCGGTTTCACCCAACACAACTGAAGTTATAGGGTGGAGTATGAAGCTACAACCACGCCAGAATGTGGTAGGTGCGAGCAAGCGTGTGTAGCAGAAGGAGTTTTATTAACTCCAAGAAAATAAGAGTTTTGTTTATATAGCACTGTTACATGCTCTTCCTACGTGTGCAGCAACAGCATGCTGTGCTAAGGGGCGAGGTAGCTAAAGAGGTTTAAGGAGCTACTCGTGCACGCGGCAGAATCCTGTGCTGGACGCCTTGCTTCGAAGGGGACCAATTCCCCTGGCTTGGGGGATGCGGGCCTGAATCCAGCTCAGCTTTGGGTCTTCTCTCAGGAGATTTATTTTTGCAGTTTTTGTATAGCGCAAACTCGGCCCGAGTATACTGGAGCACTTTAGGTGAGCATTAGATTACGTTACACAGGGTCAGATCCATTTTTTTTTGGCTGTTCCCGTGCATGGATAATGGTGGCTTGGGCTAGCGAGACACAGGTCATACCTGACTCTACCGGACACATCACGATCACAGCGGAGGCACACATTAACCCCAGACACATACTGGGCGTATCACGCTGCTGGAAGACGACACTGAACTGCGGCGACTGTCGGCATATCACAAGAGCTGTGGTCATTTCTAGAAACTATTGAGCTGCATGCCATGAGCATTGGGGAGGCACGGAGCTAACCCAGGCGGTACAGGGACACCAAAGGCCCAGGGTATGCGCTAAGCAGTGCCAGACAGTGCAGTGTACATATGACACAGGCAATGCTGGAGCACAACAAAAAAAGTCCTTGGGAGCTGTTGGGAAAAAAAGCTTTGTGGTGGGGGAGAGAGGTAAGAGCAATCATACATCACACAACACAAAGCATTCACACATGGGCTGAAACCCCATTTACCAACAGCTAACCATTCACAAACAATGTTTATATACCAATTGCAAATAAAAAGAAATGTATGCAAAGCATTGTAATTTACAATGCCAGTAACTCAAACTTTAATGCTGCGAGACCTATTGCATTGTAAATGCTCGTTAGATCAGTCTGTGGGACGAAGGGTTTAAGTTTCCTTAAGATACTCAGCTGAAAGTTGGCTCCTTTGGTAGTATTGTGGATTTGTTCCTGCATATTTAAATGTTTGTCAATGGTGACACCCAGGGATTTTGCGGAGTCAATGATGTGAGGGGCGCAATCAAAGGAAGTAAGATGCTTCAGCCATAAGTCTATCTTGGGTGCATGACTGGGAGGGGAGATGAGGAGGTACTCAGTTTTTTTGGTGTTAAGCATGAGGTGGTTGCCATTGAGCCAACTATGGGTATTATGAAGAATGGCGTTGAGGGAGATGAAGTCATCTGGTGAGGAGATTTTCAAATCAAGTTGAGTGTCGTCCTTGTATAGATGATATAGAATGTTTGCAGAGCTAAGCGCATTAGCAAGGGGTTCCATGAGTAGATTAAAGAGAATAGGTGATAATGCTGATCCCTGTGGGACTCCTAGTGTGACCATGGAAGGTTGTGAGAATGATTGCTTCAACTTGATTCTTTGGGTTCTGTTGCTCAGGAAAGAGGTAAACCATTGTAACACTTGACCGGTTAGGGCCATCCTTCGTTCAAGTAGAGACAGTAGATTGTCGTGTTTAACCGTGTCGAAGGCGGAAGATAGGTCAAGAAGTATCAATAGGCACGATTCATTGTGATCCAGCATTTTTATGATGTCATCCATTATGTGGGTGAGGGCTGATTCAGTACTGTGACCTTGACGGAAACCGGATTGGTGTTTATCTAGGAGGTTGAAGTTCTCGATGTGATTGCAAAGTTGAATTTGTACACATTTTTCCATTAACTTTGCCAGAGTGGGGATGCTGGATATAGGTCGATAGTTGTTGAGGTCTGTGGAGAGGGCGTTGGCTTTCTTTAGTATAGGTGTGACCTGCCCTATTTTCAGACAGTCCGGAATGGAACCTTGCCTAAGAGAGGCGTTGACAATTTTTGCCCATAGAGGTAGAATAGGGAACTTTATCATTTTGAATACAGATGGGGGTAGGGGATCGGAGAAATGATTTGCAGGGTTGATTGCTAACAGGGTGCTATTGGTTTCTTGTTCAGTGATGGGCGAGAAGGAATGCCAGTTGGCATTGTTCTTTGGAACCCCGGTCGGCAGGCAGAAAAGGTCCTTGATCTATGAATAAAGAATTTTTTCTTGGTCAGTAGATAGTTGGGGTTCTTTCTTGGATTGAATGTCATTTTCAATGGTTCTAGTCTTTCTAGGAAGAATTTGGCCAGCTCGTCGCAGTTAGGGGTAGCCGAGTTGCTAAGCTCCACTACGTTTGCAGAGTTGCGCAATTGTTGTTTTACGATTTCGAATAGCTTTTTAGGATGGTTAATGGCTTGGATCAGCTGTGTTTTGAAGAAGTCTGCTTTAGCTGTTATGATTTTTCTGTTGTACGTGTTTCTCAGTGCCCTAAGTTGGTGTAGATGATCAGTGGAAGGTGCTGCTTTCCATGCTCGCTCAGCTAGTCTTAATTTGCGTCGGTCCGAGTTAAGATTCTCATTGAACCATGGTTTGGAGATTTTGGTGGAGAAATTTTTTTCTTGAAGGGGCGCTGTGGTATCCAGGATTTAAAGCATAGTGGCGTTGTAAAAGTCTGAGAGATCTTCGACGTCGGCCATATCTGCTGATGGTGTCAGGGCGAAATTGCATTGGGACACCAAGGCGTTGGCATCGATATTCCTGATATTCCTTTTCCATTGTTTAGTTTTTGTAGGCTGGTTTCGTTTTGGAGTTACCTCACTGTTGATGGAGAAGAAGATACTGTAGTGATCAGTCCAGTCACATGGGGAGATAGATTCTAGCAATATGATGTTTCTTTTTGCTATGATGAGGTCTAAAGTCTCCCCCTTTTATGAGAGGGACTGGAATAAAGGTGAATGTACAGAATCCCTGACCAAGGAATCAAAAGATTACTCTCTCTTGTGTCTGAATACTACCACCTGTTCATATAAAGTGGCCATTTACATAATCTAACAGTGGAAAACAGGTGGGGAGATGGGAGGGGTTAACCCACTTGTTGAAAACTAGATGCAGCTGATTTTTGCATGTCTAGCTACCCTCCTGGGAGTGCCAATTGAGCATGCTCAGGGCATCAGCAATCATATTCTGTAAGCATGAACCATCACTCCATCCTGGAGAAGGACCTAGTGCTAAAAAGTTTGAGCTTCTAGAGATACAATTTGAGATCTTGTTCCGCCTTGTTTTTATATACTAAAAGGATATCATATTGTCTGTTCTGATTAATACTGGCTGATTACCAGGAAGACTTTCAGAGCCAATCACACCACTCTCAACTTCCAGAAGTTGATGATAAAATGTGTTTATTGTCCCGATCAAAGCTTCCTGTTGGAAAGGAATCAACATAAGCTCCATAGCAGCATAGTAGGCATCCATGATAAAATAAAATTGAGTCTTGACCTGTAAAAATGTTGTGTAGATCAGTTAGGGCTTCTATGGCTTTAGACAGCAGCAAAACAATGGTGTCCCACTGAAATGTCACTTGTTTCAATTGGAGAACCAGTTGCTTCCATTGGGGACATATTAGTAGGAAGCATTGAGGAAGAACAGCGACGTAATATGATGTGATCGCTTGCATGGTCTGGTCTTTGCACAAAGTGAATGGTGTTAGTTTTCTGAGATCATAGACCAAAGGCATCACTTTATTGCCCTTTCTTGCTATGGATAGGTCTTGAGAGTAGTCTTGCATATGTGCAAACTCAAGAAGATGATTTGTTGATGCAGTGTTCACATCAACTTTCCCCCCTGTCTCTTTAGCAGATGAAATGTGCAGTTTATCACATTGCTTTTGTGTTCTGGAGCAGGACCTTCGAGGAGCCAATATTTTAGGCAGGGAAACATCTTTACTCCCTGCCACCAGAGGTATGCCTCCATTGAGGCTAGAGATTAGGGGCCCGATGTAGGTAAACGGGATTTTCCGATTTCAAAATACCGAGGCGGGCCGAATCGGTATTCTGAAATCGGAAAACGAGATGTAGGAAAAAAATACCGAATGAAAACCGATTCGGTCGGCATCGGTAATGAGATTCGGTACGTTCCGATTCAGCTCGGTCCGAATCGGAAATTACCGAATCGGCCAACAACGAATCGGAAAATACCGAATCGGCTACCACCGAATCGGATATTTCCGATTCGGCGAATACCGATTCGGTAAAAGCCGATTCGGTAAAAACCGAATCGGCAATCATAGACCCATGGCGAAAAAGCCCATAGGAATGCATTGCATGACCCGATTCGGCTTTTACCGAATCGGATAATACCGATTCGGATTTTACCGAATCGGATTTTACCGAATCGGTAAAAGCAGACTCGGCAATAGGCGATTCAGCCAATGAGGTGGCTCCCCCTCCCCCACCCAAACAGGGAGTGGCAACCCTGGCAGGTGCAGCCAATTAAGAAGTTTCTAGAAGTTTCTGGAAAGCCTGCCTGAGCCCAACACACAGTTAGCAGCAGTGGGAGAAGGAAGTTGCAGACTGAGCAGGAGCAGGAGAATATGGCAGATCAGGCAGGAAGCCAGAAGTCCTCCCAAAAGAGGAAGCCAAAATTCACCACCACAGAACTACAGGTGCTGGTTGAGGAGGTGGTGAGGGTGCACCGCCAGCTCTTTGGCAAGCTGTCCCTCAACGTGCCAGACAGCACCAAGAGGAGATTGTGGGCAGACATCGCCCAGAAGGTCAATGCTGCTGGAGTCACCCCCAGGTCCATTGAGGAACTTAAGAAACGGTTTTATGACCTCCGCAGCCTCACCAAGAGGAAGCTGGCCGACCTCCAAAGGCAGGCTGGACTCACCGGAGGAGGCAAGAACCCGGCGCCACCCCTCACCGAGCTGGAGGAAATTGTCTCCAGCACCATCGAGAGGGAGAGCATCGTAGGGATCGGGACCCTGGACAGCACTGCGATGGCCACAGCTACAGGTAAGAAGCATGCGCATCATGACACACCCTACCAGACACCTCCCCATTAGACACAATGCATAGGCAAACACCAGCACTGTACTGTCACCAACATACAAGAGACAAGCATCATGGTACATGTAGTCAGCAGAAGTTAGCCAAATATGTCAGTGCAGAATCACAAGACAGGAAACAGTGTGACACGGTGTAAGGAGATGCAAGGACATGTGGAATGCCATAATTGTACTGACTGTAATACATCGGCACTCAGTTTACAAATGCTTCTTTGTACCTAGGGGCACCATCAGGCGGCACCACTGTGGCAGCAGAGGGAGCTTCGACATCACATACTGCAGTGGCAGGGCCGAGCACCAGCCAGCCTGGCCAGGAGGAGGAGGATGAGGATGAGGAAGGAGACACCCCAGGGCTTGGAATGGAGGGAGTCCTGGTGATTGATTTCCAGGCAGTGCACTCCCCAGTACTGCCCAGCTCACCCCCCTTGCAATTTTCACCATACAACTCCCCAACAAGGCAGACCATTCCGCCGACAACAGCTCCTGCCACAACCGTGGCCTTGCCACCCGTCCTACCTGTCCTGGGAGCAGGGGCTCCGGGACCGGCCAGCACCACACCACCACCAGTGGCACCCCAGCCCACTCAGCAGGCCGGAGGCAGCAGTGCCAGACGCCGTGCCACCACCACCACCACCACCACCACCACTGCTGCACCAGCACGGGAGGGCAGTGTGTTCCTGGGCCTGGAGGGCCAGATGGTCAAAATCCAGCGCCAACAGGCCAGATCCACCATGGCCTGCCAACGCCAGCTCCTGCAGCACAACCTGCAGATGGGGGAGTTGGTGAAGGGGTTCCAGGCTGTTGTGGACAGCAACAAGGAGGTGGCAGCAGGGTTGGGCAGGCTGACCACTGCCATCACCCACTCCTCTGCCAGGCAGGAGGAGCATGAGGTTGCGCGCAGGAGGGATGCCCGGGTGCTCAACCGGGCCATGGCCCGCCTTGCAGCGGCGACCGCACAGCTGTGCCATCGTAGCTCAAATCAGGAGTCGGTGCTGAGTCAGCATACGGCTGAGCTGACCAGGGGGATGGCCAGGATCACCACGGCCATGGAGGCCATGTTAATATCAAACGCCGCCTCCAATCCTGCCCTGGACCTGGGTGATGCTGGAGACAGCAGCAGCCGCAGCAGCCCGGCCAGCGCTGCATCAGAGCCAAGGAGGAGCACCAGGCGATCCGCTGATGCTGCAGGCCATTCGGAGGGGGCCGAGGGACACCCCAGTGGGTCTGGAAAGCGGGCCAAAAAATAGGCTGGCAAGGGGGGATGATCAAACCAGAACCCTGGACTTTATTTGTTTTGACAGACTCCATTTTTTGATGCACTTCAGTGAGGTAACTGTGGTGCATCACTATTAAAAATTTTATTTTCCAAGCAACATTTAGCTGTCTTTGCATCTGTACTCAGTCAGAAATAGTTCTCAGTGATCTCCTCACGTCTGTATCTGCCATCACATGGCGTACACACCCCAGCTGGCTGTGTCAGTGGCACAGCTTCGTCGTCGTCATAGTCCTCGTAGTCAGACAACTCCACCTCAGTGCCCTTCTTGACCGCAAGGTTGTGTAACATTGCACATACAGCTATGATCTTGCAGCAGGTGATGGGGGTATACTGCCTTGCACCTCCACTCTTGTGCAGGCATCTGAATCTACTTTTCCAGATGCCAAAGGTCCGTTCAACAACATTCCTGGTGCGTATGTGGGCACGGTTATACCTCCTTTGGCTGGGTGTGGAGGGGTTGAGGTAGGGGGTGAGTATGAATGAGCGGAGGGCATATGCACTGTCGCCTGGAAGAGAAAGGGGTCACATTAGACACATGCATACATGTATTACACCTACCTACTATGTGTTATGGGGGTCTGATGATGTGGCTCACCTAGGAGGTATCCTTCTCCAAAATCGCCAGCCATCAGCCGTGCATATATGCCGCTCTGTTGGAATATATAGGAGTCATGGGTACTCCCAGGAAATTTTGCTACCAGGTCTGTGATGGTGCACTTGGCATTGCAGATCACCTGCACGTTGATGGTGTGTGTCGATTTCCGATTGCGGTATATGTATTCGGTGTCCGCTGGTGGGCAAATCGGAATATGCGTGCCATCTATGCAACCGATGACTTGGGGAAAGTGTGCCATCTGGTAGAAGTCCGCTTTGGTTTGTAGCAGTTCTGCGTGGGTTGCAGGGAATGAGATGTATTGGTCCATCCTGTCTATCATGGCGTCAAGGAATATGTGGAAGAACCTTGACAGGCTGCTCTGGCTCACCCCTCCTGCTGCTGCTACTCCACTTTGATAGCTGCCAGACGCTACCAGGTGTAGGCTGCATAGCACCTGGACGTGCGCAGGGATGGCGTGTGCCCTTGGGGTGTGGTGGTCCAAGTATGGCTTAAGGTCCCTGATGAGCTCAAGTATGGTGTCAGAGTCCAGCCTGTATCTCTGTAGGATCTCAGCCTCAGTGAGCATGAACAGGGTTATCCTCTGTCTGTAGACCTGTTCATTTCTTAGCCATTCCCTCAGTCCTTCCTGCTGTAGCCGTAGCCGCCTCGCAATGACATAGAAAGCTGCCATCCTGCAAGTTGCAATGCATTTTGGGACTGTTTATATGGGTTGGAGTTGGTTACCACCTGATTGCAATCCATGGTAAATACCGAGTGAATTCTACCGATTTTGAGCCGATTTCGGTGTTTCTGTGCCTCCCTACATCTCCCCAACTGTCGGAATCGGGGAATTTCCCGATCGGAGATTCATACGAATCGGCATGTTTTCCGATTCGGATCATGTCCGAATCGGTATTTTTTCCGATTCGGTACATGGACCGAATCGGTGATTTTCCGAATCGGTGTCACTAACGAATCGGTAGTAGGACCGATTCGGTGATTTTCCGATTCGGTGTCACTAACGATTCGGTAGTGGGACCGAATCGGTGATTTTCCGATTCGGTGTCACTAACGATTCGGTACATGGACCGATTCGGTCTTTGTAACCGAATCGGTGTTTTTCCGATTCGTTACATATCCGATTTTCGGTATGTACGTATCGGATTCTTTCACATTCGGTACACATTCCGAATCGGTTTTCTATCCGATTCGTTCTGTTTTTGGTTCCCTACATCTCGATGGCTGTTTACCGATCGGTAAGGGCCAAAAATCGGTATTTTCGGCCGATACCGATCGGTAAAGCCCTACCTACATCGGGCCCTAGGTAAATTCTCTTGGAGCCAAAACGAAGATAAAGGGTAGTGTCCTGAACTGAAAATACTTGGCCACTGACCTAAAACAGAAGGAACTTTCTGTGCAAGTGTAATATGGAAATTACCCTTGTTCACCAATTGTAGGAGGATGAGAAGGGAGACCAATCTGAAAGACGGTTTCTTCTTATGGATTTTTTGGGCACGCTCAGACCCAGAATAAGGTACCATTCCTCTGATATTTTTTCTGCACTAAGGAGAAAAGTTTGCCAATGTAGGAGCACAATCCTGGATCGTGCTAAGTCTCTGGCACTGGTTCGACAGACATTTTCTGAAGAAGGTTTGTTAACTCTGTCTGCAGGGCTTCCAGATGTAAGTGGTACTCCCATGTAGGTAGGAATAGAGATGGCTTGAAACTAAATTCTATTTTGTAACTAGCTGGATAACATCCAGAACCCTGCTGTATGATGTTCTAAGACCCAAGGCAGCAATATATGCCTGTTCTCCCACTTTCCACTGGTATGGATGTTGAGGAGGGCGGGTTGCCCAAGAAGTCAGGCTTGTGAAACATGAGCCTTCGATCCCATGATCCTTGGACTTGCTGGATGAAAAAAGAAGCCCCTTCCTCTTAATTAGGAGTGTTCATCTGACTGCAGCGGAGTACCATACTGGTAGGAGGTGGATGGGAGTTGATTGTAGTACCAAGACTGATGTCAGGATTGAATTACCAGAGAATTACTGTCCACATTGGTTGCAGGAGTGTTTTCCAGTTTAGACTGTTGTTTGCACTGCAGTGAGACATGATAATGATCTGTATCTGCTTCCAATGCATCTTCCCGATGCTTTCCAAGAGCAGTTGGGCCAGTATTAGACTGCACATAACAGCAGAAGGGTGTCTTAATCACCACTTTCTTAATTTTGATTACGGCCTGAAATATCAGAATAAGTATATGATTCATCAACAAGTTTTTCAAAGGCAAAACTTGAACGTTTCATTGGAGGCTTAGTGAGCAGCTGATGTGCAGGTACCTGCTGCAGAACATTGTAGGGTGAAAGCAAATGTGTAGGCAGAAGCTCATGATGGTCTGGAGGAATAAGATAAGAAGACAGTGGTTGTGGAACTGGCCTAGTTGGTGTACAAGGCTGCAGGTTGTGCATAGTAGCCAGGTGGAGGTGTATGGTCACAGACGTTTTCCATGATTTGCTTCAAGTATTCCAGGAAATCTAAAGTAACCTAGAGCAAATGTAGGTCAGCCACTGTGGCCGACATATATTTGCTCATGAGTTGTTGTTGATTTTCAGAGTCACTATTGATTCATGGATATCTAGATCATGAGATACATTGGCTGCTCATGTTCATCATCCCCATGAGAGCTTTCAGAACGTAAGATGGGCTCCTTGTTGGTGCCCCCACCTTTTGGGACTAAAGGAGGTTCTTCAAGGGCTTCCAGTAGTAGGAGGAGCTATTGATTCTTACTAGTAAGACCGCCTGTATTAGAGGAAGGCTTCAGGTTAAAATACTTTGAGGGATCACAGAAAAAAGAAAGTCAACTACAAAGATGCAGTAGACAATGTTAAACTTGAAGATGGAGCTGTCAATGGCAAAACCAATGATGGTGTGTTCGTCAACAAAGTGGATGGTGTTGTCAGCATCAACATCATCTTCATCGGTGTGACATCAATGAGGTTCAAGCCTTTGAGAATGAAGGTATTATTGTAATTGTCAAGTCATGCTTGGCTGCAGATTAAGACAGAAGAGTCACTGATGAGACATCAGCCGTCTTTGATTGTTTCTTCAAGGATGATCAAAAGATTTTCCAAATATAAGGCCCTGACTATCTCAAACTTGTAGTTTTTGGTCTTGACAGGAGCCATCGTTTTTGATGGATCGGAGCCAGGGGAGAACACCCTCAGTATACATAAAGTGTTTGCCTCTCTGTTGTTCAGGACAATAAAAGCAAAATAGGCATCACTGAGGTAAATATTCCTAGCCCCAGAAGATCGCCATTGTTTTAAAAAAAGACATTGGAAGGGGTGCCAGCCATCTGGATAGATAGCCATGGGTTCAGCCAGTCAAACACAAATGAGGTAGGTAAACGGATTACATCCTGTAGATGGTGTAAAAATAGTGCCAAGGACCCTTGAACATCAAAATGTAGGAAAAGTATTAGCATGAGAAGAGCCAAACTCTTACAGTTCCTTTGTTGTCAGATTCACTGAGATAAAATATGAGCAGCTCAGTTTTTCTGAGAAGTAGGTCCTCTAGGCCCTTTTGCTTCACTGGCAAGTATTTGGGTCACATAAAGAGGTGAATGGACTACATGTGGTTTAAGGTTGTTTTCAATGTATTTTGAGCATATGCAACACTTTTATTTTAAAAATGCCGCTGATCATTTCCAGGCTGACAATGGGTGAAATTCAAACACGTGAATCCATTAATAAACATCCAATTTTAAAGATTTATACAGGATCCTCCTGAAGAACTCAGGATCAGAGAAGAGTCTAGCACTAATGAATCTCCTAGAGAGTAAAAAAAAAAAGGTACCAGTACGCACTCCCACATTTCCGCTGATATTTGATCTTAACATGAAGAGTACAGATCATCATGCTATACTTAGACCCTTAATGTTTTGGGTCAGAGCTCCTAAATTATCGAGAGGCTCTGGTGGAGATAAAAGATCTAGATACCTCTAACTGCATCACATGGTTTAAACATGGTTAGAGAGGGTTGGACTATCACATTTCTGGAGTAATCCATCTGCATTAATGCCGGGGTCAAGGAAGATTTTAAAAGCAATCTTTTGGGTTTACATGAACGATCATAGAACCAATGATATAACAAATGGTTCCTTGACTAAAGAATTTTTTTCGTTCAAGGCGGGCCCAAATTTTTAATTTTTTTTTGAATGAAGTTAATCCTCCCTTGGCTAAAACATTATATCCAAAATTTAGATATGGAGTATTGATGCTAAAAAGCTGTTTAGCAAAGTGGAACAAAGATAGTAATGATAAATGTACCATGTGCAGTGAGGAAGTTAGGGAGGATATTGTGCATGTCTTGTTCATTTGTCCTGCTTATTTGGCTCCAAGGAAAAGATGGATCAAACCCCTCTGTTTAAATATTGGTGTGCGATCGTGCAGAGTTGCAGAAATAATTTTAAAAACTGACACGCGCCAGGTCTTTGTTTTTGCTATCAGTAGGTTTCTGCTAGCAGTGCATTTCCTCAGGAAAAAAGCTGGTGAAAAACTTTGACATTCATTTGAGTTCCAATATACTAAAGAATTGATGATTCTTAAAACAATGATTTTATTGTGCCTTTTAATTTATTTAAATTATTTATGTATGGTTTTAATTACGATTGATTCCTCCCCATCATGATTAGAAATGTCCGTACTTATATCAACCAATGACTGCGGAATGATGTTAAGCCTCTTTGTAAAAGCTGTGATTTTATTTCTCTTCTTGTAACTTTTATGATAGTTTATCGAAATAAAGAATAAATGAAAAAAAAAGAACAAAATGCACTAACTGTGCGAACAGGAGGAGTCCGTATTCCTGTTGCTTTTGTAAAGCACCTAGACTGAACCCCCTTTACTTGCACTCTCAACGTTTTTTGTACTTTGACCGACAAAAGGACTCAATACCAGTGAGGAAAACCAAAGGACAAATGCATCATTTTTTTCTCATCTTGGGTTTAGTCTGATGAAGAATAGATCATTTTCAGAATTTTGGTCTGATCCACTTTAGTGGTAGTAAGTACTGAGATTACAATTAAATGGACTTTTGACAAAGTGACTAATCATCAGTGAGGCTCTAACAAGAGACTTGTTGAGATACAAGAACTCCTGTTCAGTACCTTATAGATTCAGCTATGAATATCACAACAACATGCAGCTTTGAGGTATAACAAATTAGTGATTTTGTTGTGGTCACACTCCACACGACTCACTCAGGTAGGAATTAGGTACTAAGGGGGCAAGTAGGCCAATTTGGCGCTTGTAGTAGTGTATACCTAATCATTCACCTTTACAAACCATGGCACTGAACCCTCCACCAGTTCCAATTTCCAACATATGCACTCTGGTGCCTCCGTCATAATATGTCCACTGGCTTTTCATTGTGTGTGCATTAATGAGCTTTGAAGGAAATGTGGCGCTAAATAGCAGAAACTAGTGGTGTCTCTGTTCCTTATGCATATATTGCAAGCCAGATGTGAGTGCGCTACTGAAGGAACCTTGGTACCAAATAGCACACACTGGTGTATGGAAGCTTCCAGAGGCAGGGGATGCAAGCCATATATAACCCGACTGACAAAAAGCATTCCTATCTTGATGCATAAAGCTGTGGTAAAAGTGATACAACATTTTTTGTTTCATAACAGGGAGACATATAGGGAACTAAGTATTTTAAAAAAAGTAGCACTGAGAAGAAAAAAATAAGGATTTCATTTATATAAACTGATGAAAAACAGGAAACTGAGTGGGTTGTTTAAAACTGTAGAAGAACAGAAGACTCTTCTTATTTTCCACTTCTTTCAAAAGCAGTTGGCCAGCTTCATGGTGGCTGAAGTTTCTTCTAATTAGGATTATTTGAAAGGCACATTGGAACTAGGATATGTAGGACATCATGGTATTCTAATTCAGAATAACAAATATAACTCACAAATAGTCTTGCACAACATTTTTTTAGGTTTGACAATCGGAATCCACAATGCAATGCAGGTAACACAATAAAAGACATATTCTAATCAAGAACCATGCATCGTTGTTGGAGCAGGGAAAGGCTTCTGTTTGGGGAAAAAAACCTTTGTGGTTGTTGTATATTTGTAATAAAACATGCATGTAATAAATGTTGCATTTGTATCCTTAGAGTTTAGTATAAGGACCTACTGATTAAAAAATAAAAAAGCAAATTGTATTACAGTGTTACCTGTTCTTTTTCTTTCAGTAACTGTTCGAGAGCAGATGCTTTTTCCTTCATTGCGTGGGATTCAAATTCCTTCTCTCGCAACATCATTGAAAACTGCATATTGGTTTCCTGAAGTGCTCGGAATTCTGTTTCTTTCTCTCTGCTCTTAGTCACTATTTTGTCATTTTCTTCTTTCAATTTAACAATGTCCATTTCTAAAATCATGGTTCTCTCTTTCAGGTTGGTGACTGCTTGTTTTAAAAGTTCGTTTTCATTCTCTTTGCTTTGAAGTCTTTCACTTACAGAATCCAATTTGTCACTTCTGGACTTAATTAAGAGGTCCTTCTCCCTAAGTGACTTCTGTAGCACCTCCCTTTTCTCTTTCATCTGCTTCACCTCAGAAGCACTCTCCTCTTTCTTCCTTCGATCTAGACCAGATGTTGTAACTAAAGAATCAGATAGCCTTTGATTATTTTCCTGGAGAGTTTTAATTGTGGAATCTTTTTCTTGCAACAGGTTTTTCAAACGCTCAAATTCCTGCTGAAGGTCTTGGGACTGATCTCTTGGCCTTCCATTAGTTTCTTCTGTGGCAACTGCATTGGAAGGCACAACCATCAATGACTGCGATGGCAACTGTATGTCAAGCTTTTCTAGAAGAATATCCTTAGTGTTATGAAGCTGGCCAATACTGTGTTGCACTTGGCTTAACTCTTGACTTAGATTTTTCAGTTTGGCTTCGTTCTGCTCGTAGCCCTGGATCAAACTATTGAAGTCCATCTGTAGCTTGGAATTGGAATCACTGTCAAGTGAGACTTGACCATGAATTCTATGCAGCTCTTCTTGAAGGTGAGCAGATTCGTGCTGCATATTCTGGACAGTGGTCATTACCTGTTGTTTCCATTCTTCCATTTTCTTAACTTGCTGCTTCAGTTTGTCACGCTCCTGTAACAGCTCCTCAAACTGGTTGCTGTTTACACTACCAGTATCATTGCCATTACCTGTATTGGATGTCTGCAAAACAGTCAATAAAGTTTGACATTTTTGACTTAAAGCATCTATTTCAATGTCTTTTTCTCGAATTATCCGAGACAAGTTTTGAATTGTCTCTCTAAACATCTCCTGAGAGCTGCCTTCAATTTTATTAGTAAATAGTTTATTCTCTTCCTGCAGCCTCATAAGTGCAGCTTCTTTACTGGCAACAATGTCCATGATTTTATGATACTCTGTTTTCAATTGACTATTTTCTCTTGTCTTTTCACTCAAAACTGCAAGCACTTGCTCTCGCTCCATTGCATAAGCCTGTAGTTGCTGCTGAAGGTAGACAACATCTTGCATGTAAGAGACAGAAGACAATCTTGCATGTAGTGTTTGTATCTCCAGATCTTTTTGCTGTATGATCTGAGTCAGTTTACCAACTTCGTGTTTGGACAACTGATCGATCTGCAATGTTAAATTTGAGTTCTTTTCATTTAGAAGTTTAATCTCCATGTCTTTCTCTTTGATCCCTTTCACTAATTTTTCAATCTCAACTTTTGAAAAGTCATGCTTCTCGTTCCCGTTTTCTACATTATTTGTCTGCACTTTGGTGTCCTGGAAAATGACAGATGAGTCTGTGGGGATCACCTGTTCTCTATGCAACTGATCTTTAATAAGCTCAATTGTTTTCTGGAGATTGTCTATTTCATCCTCTTTCTCTGAGAAGAGTTTCTCATAAGCAAGGTTCATCTTTTCATGTTGTGTTTTGGACTCCTCTAACTCCTTCCTCTGTTCTTGAAGAGACAGCTGGAGTTGCAAGATGTTTTGATTGTGTTCCTCTACTGTCTGCTTCTGAAGTTTTAACTGTTCATCACAACTGTTCTTTGCAATACTCAACTGTGCTATTTCATTTTCGAGTTCAGTAATGATATCAAGAGTCTTGGGTTCAGCCACCACATTAGATCTACTTTGTTGGTCCCTGAAATGTTCTAGCTCCTCCTTCAGATGATTGGTTTCTTCCTTCATGAATGCAAGACTTCTTTCCTTTTCTTCCAGATTGTGCCTTAGCGTCTCGCACTCCTTTGAGATCGCCAGATGTTGTTCAAGTTTTCCCTGCAAATCAGAGGTATTTTGTGTACACTGTTCAACAAACATTTCTTTTTCTTTTATTAAATGGGTTAGCTGTTTCTGGTCGGATAAACTTGCGGTGAGCATATCTTTGGTCGATTTGTGATCAGCTTCAATCTGCTCCATGATTCTTTTTAATTCTGCAATTTGGAAGTCCTTTTCTTGATTAAGCTTGATAAGGCGCTCAAGCTCTAGTTGCAAAGAGGTGGTGTCCATGCTTTGAGCTTTTGACAGGTCATCAATGGTTTGTTGGTACTGATGTGCTTGTTCCAACAACTTGCTTTCCACATGGCTCAGTTCAACTTCCAACTGCCCCTTTTCCATCCTCAGCGCTTCTAGCAACGTTTCTGTATCCAGTGAAGATGTCTTCTTGGAGTCTAAAACTACCTGCAGTTGCTGTTTGGCTTCTTCCTGTGAAGAAAGTAGCATTTCATTCTCCATTTTCAGATCACATACTACCTTGTCTAGCTCATTATTTTGTTGTATTTGTTCAGATATATCACTATAGAGTTTTGCAATCTGCACATCCTTTTCTTTAATTAGATCAATTACAGAACTGTCTGGAGAACCTTGGTTAGCATCACTGGCTATCTTGCTCTTTGCCCGATTCAATTCTTCTTCTACTTGCTTCAAATTCCTCTTAAGTTCTGCTGTCTCCTTTTTATTCTCACAATTTGAGGTATGTGACTTCTTCAGCTGCTCGGTTAGATCTCTGATTTTGTCCTGCAGCTGCTGGTTCGTCATATGCAAGTCATTTAATGCATATGCACTTTGGCTCAGTTTTTCTTTCTGGGTCTCTAGTTCTTTACTTTTTTCAGTATTTTCTTCTTCAACTCGCATAATGCGTTTTCTTTCACTCTTTAAGTCTTCTTTCAGTTGGTTGATTGTACTTTCTGCCTCAGAGCGCTGTTTTATTAGTTGTTCCTTGATTGTTATTATGTGCTGGAAAACATAACATTCTATTTAGTAAATCTGTTTAAAATCAAATTGATATGTTAAACTATTGCAAATGCACATCTGAGCTTTATCAATGGCTATTGCTATTATTTAAGATGTCACATAAAATGCACTCACCCAGATTTCATAGAACCTTCAAGGTTTTCCAGAGGACTGAAAAAGACATGCGTCCAAATATGCCTATGTTCCCCTGCCTACTACCACTCATGGAAATGAGTTTTCTATTGCCATGGAGCCCAGAGATCCAATGAGAATGATACAAATGCATGCCACTGAATGCAATTCCATGACACTGTCCAGCAAAAGAGGACATGCAAATAGCAGTGAAAAGTTACCTGGTGAGTATGGCGCTAAGGTAATTAGGAGGGAGGCTAGGGATATTAGGCGTGTAGTGTTGTATGGAGTAAATAATGCAAATTTCAGAGTGATTTATTTGAATACTGGGCACGGGCAACATAAATCTGCTACAACAAGGAAACATAGCAACTTTCTAGCAGACACTAGAAAAGAAGTCTCTGAAGAACCTTTACAACACGCTGAAGAGTACCCCCCAAAGGTCTCACCCATGAGGGCAAGAAACAGGTTTGTCCCGCTTAGAGCTTTTGCCGCCAAAACCAAAAGCTTCAGTGGGATCTTGACGACACAATGTACAACTTCAATGGACCCTCCCTGGCCACAGCTTTGAACCTTCCGACAGTGGAAGATCTTTACTTCCTTTTCAGAGAATAAGCCAGAAGATAAAAACTTTGACTGGAATGACAGCTCGGTGCAGCTTGGCGTATTCGACATCTGTTTCATCATGGTCAGCCTTAAATCACACCTAGATCTCAGTCATCTGCGAACATTTGTTTTTCAATACCACTTTACTTGTTTTAGTCACTTTTCACCTTTAAACTTTCAAAATTCATATCTCTGGTTCCCCTTATCATATTTTAATGATTTTGGGGTTCATTTGCTCATAAAATATCTGTTTTTATTTTTTAAGTGGTTTTGAAATTTTATTGCGCTGTGTATTTTGTTTTAAAAGGGCTGGGACTGCTTAGATGTAAAGTGTACTGTTTTGAGGACTGCCTGCAGCTTGTGCCATAGCTACTAGGGGGTCAGCAGAGATTCTCTAAGAATTGCATTCACACCTAACCTAATGGTGATATTTGAGATGGCAGTGGGCACCGCTTTCACATTAAAGGTATTTTACAAAGGTAAGGGTTTCCCACTATCATGCCAGCAGACAGCTAGTCACAAGACAATGCTTCTGCACACCTGTCGTCTTGCACTTCTTTTTTTATTTCGTTTTTTTATTTTTCACATTTTATTTGGCAACAATAATGTTTTGATTAGAAGTGTTCTACAAAGCAATAGAGGAGATACATTGGTCACTATGGTGTGGGATTTGAGTTAGGTAGATGGAGAATGAGTTAAGTTTGGGAAAACTGTGCCACAGAATGAATATTACTGGCAGACAAAAACATAACTATTAGCTAATATAGTGGAAAAGCATTACATTCTACATATTTGTAACTGAAAAACACATATTTTGCACTTTGAGAAAGGCTTTTCCCGAAACGGGTCAGTGTACTAGGATATAGTAAATAAAAAAATTACATTGACATGCTATGCTGCC
Source organism: Lissotriton vulgaris (assembly GCF_964263255.1). Taxonomy (NCBI): domain Eukaryota; kingdom Metazoa; phylum Chordata; class Amphibia; order Caudata; family Salamandridae; genus Lissotriton; species Lissotriton vulgaris. The sequence goes on from NC_141697.1 coordinate 339,918,241, forward strand.
TGGAGGGACCAGCTCGTTCTTCGGTTTTGATGGACTGAAGCTGATATATATATATATATATATATATATGTAATATGTAAGGTCATAAGCAGTGCATTGAAGGGACTTAAGTTATAGTTAGCTCAGGTAACTATTACTGCTGAATTTAACTGGTTTTGGACAAATGAAATCTAAGCCTAACTAGAACGTCCCAGTAACGTCAGGTTTTTTCAGTGAATTTCTAAGGTTTTCTAAAAATTCTATTTACTAACTATAATGTCCTTGTAACCTTTGTTGTTGTTTTTTTAATTTCTACGGTTAACTAGTTGTTGTATTTGCAGAGTGGTGGAGAAAAGGGGCGTAGCCTCCGACCAGTATTCAGGGATTCTGCTGTGTTGGATTTACTGGAGGTAACAGGAGGGCTTCTGGGCCCGCCAGGAACCCTCAGCATCCAAGAGGACTACATCCACCAACCCACAGTGCGTTTGCAGAGTGGTGGGGGTGTGGCCTCCAAAGTCCTCTCAGCAATCCAGCTGTTTGGGACTTACTGAAGGTAACAAGAGGGCATGCCGGCCCACAAAGACACTCTAGAGCCAAGGAGACATCATCCCCCAACCAGCACTGCGCTAGGAGTCACATTTGCAGAGTGGTGGAGAAAAACGGTGTGGCATCCAAAGTCCTCTCAGCAATCGTGCTCTGAGGGACTTACTGGAGGTAACAAGAGGGCTTCCTGGCCCCCAAGGACCATCTAGAGCCAAATGGACTTCACTCCCCAAACCAGTAGTGCGCAAGGAAGCGTGCTTGCAGAGTGGTGGTGAAAGGAGGCGGGCCTCCAACGATTAGCCGTTTTTTGAAAATTATTTTTTTCATTTCATTGGGGAAGGGGCCGCATGACCCCCCTTCCCTGGTCCAATTTTGGCCACGGGAACCCCATTCCCAGGGGCCCGCATTCATTAAAACTAAAGCCCCAGGGAGGTGGCAGCAAACGTAATTGTTTAAAAATAAAGCCCTGGGGAGGTGGCGGTCCCTGAGGCTTAGGGTGGTGGGGTCAAGAAGCCCACCCCCAATATATAAATAAATAAAGCTTTGGGAGGTGGGGGTCCCTGGGGCAGCCGTAGAGGTCTCCCTTGCATTCATTTAAAAAGCAGCCCCAGGACGTGGTGGTTCCCAGGGCAGTAGTGAACCCAATGAGGGGGCGCTCATGTGCCCCCCCTCCTCCTATAATATGCAAATGCCCACAGGACCTAGCCCACCCAGAGGCCGATTTGTAATGAAGCGCAGACGTCCTCCTCCTCCTCCTCCAGCAAACCCCCACACTGCCCCAGCTCAGGAAAGACCTCAAGACCTGGCTCTTCAGATGACCCCAGCACGCTACCGAGTCACCCCCCATAGCTCCTTGAGACTCTCGCGGGTCAGTAGTCGCACTTTACAAACCCCTGATTGATTGTTAGTTTTAGAATGGGCACTGGTGGAGGAACAACATATAAAGTTCATTCGAATATATGACAAGGTGACAGAAGGCCAAATGGGTCGAAATACTGATGAAAATAGCTGAATCTCCTAATAATAGACTGCTTTGAAAGGGGCAGCTACAATAGAAGCGGTTATGTATTGCCTAGGAAAAGAGAGTGATGCACTCCCGAGAAGGGATTACAAACATCATTATCACTAAGATGTTCCTAACCTGTGCTTCCGATTGTAAGTAGTAGAACATAAATGATGCAGTATTCTTGCATAATGCAACACTATTCTTATAATGTTGCTAAACTTTTAATAATAAGACTTTCTTTTTAAAAAAAAAAGAAAGTTTAACCAATAAACCAATCTATTACATTGAGATATTCTATAATCCTACCTATACTTTCAATATCTCCTGAACCCAGTCTTCTTTTATGTTCTGGAGATATAAAAGCTATATAAACCTGCCTCAGGTGTGATATTGGAATATAGCTGCAATCCCTAAACTCAAGTGGGGGGAGGGAGGGGGAGTGACAGTATTTTAGGATTAGCGTATGCCGTCACTGTCTAGATTGCCAAGACTTTGAACATACAAAAAGTTCAATTCTCCCATTAATTACCGAAACATTTGTGGGATTACATGTCTAAAACTCTGGTCTCTTAGGACAATGAACCCTCAACCACCAAGTTTGGCACGCTTTGTCACTGGGTTCTCCATCGAGCAGTGAAAAACATCAAAAGATGCGCATCTTCTTTCTTGTCTGCCAGTACATTGGTGGAGTGTAATCATGAGCAACATTCAACAAAACACTGCATAAAATGTAGTAAATATGGTTAATGGGGTGGCCCTAAAATTAACTTTATTAATGTGGTCGCCCAATCACAAACTAAAAACCAAGAGAGACACGTAACGGACCCTCTGAGGTGGTGCAACATGACCGACTTGACAGTCATTTACCTCCATAATATACTGTAAAACAGTCACCACTGTGTAATTATAATTAGGTCAGTTCTGTTGAGTATTTTTGTTTTGCTAATAAGTTTGGCGCAGTTTTATGAATCTGTACAAAACACTCTACCAATAAAAGTTGATCCACTTCCACTCCTTCACGGAAAGTTTCATGTCAAACAGATATCATGAAAAAGGGCCGGTCCCAAAATGTTCCCATGTTATTCCCATTGGAAACCTTGATCTCCGAAACAGAAAAAACATCTGAGAAGAATTACACCAAATTTGGCAGAAAGTTACAACTTGCATGCTTTTTAGGTCTTGCTGAACCAATGCGTAAGCATTGTTCGGCAAGATTCTAGTAAGGCTTCCGAAAAGTCTCCCCAAACTGTGGATTAGTCACAGTTCATGTGAGCCAGGCGCGTGCACATCACCAGCCACATCGCACTCCATACACCATTTGTCTGCGACTTCAAAGCAAGCCGCTCCCCCGCCCCCCCCAATCAGACTTCAAAGGAATGCGCGCCCCCGCCACAGCAATGCTTGGACTCCTCTCGGCTGCAGACATTACATGCCTGTGCCCCTCACGCTGCGGTCTACCAGAGCAGAGGATGTACACACGTACAACTGGCTACACATTAGCACGTTTCCTGCTTCATCGCTTAACGCCTCAGACACAGGAGATGAGCACGCGTCTTGCTGGCGCCATATGATCACATCTCTTCATTCCTTGCTCAACACCTCACAAGCAGGAAATGGGGGCGCGTCTCAATAGCGCCATGTTTCCACACCTCTTACTTTTTACGGGAACCACCAAGCAAGGTTAATATAAACATGCAACAGTTAAGTGTCAATGCGTTTTATTTATTTTTGTTTGCTTTATATAAGTGCCCTTAACCCATAATTTACTACCCTCCTTCCCCCCATATTTCTCCCTTTCCCTCTCCACGTCGCCGCCCAGCAGCACTTTAGCCTAATTTTATACTGCATAGTACATTTCCAAATACAATGCACTAAGCACTACAAATGCGTTTTCTTTATGTAATGTTTACTTCATAAAACCGCCCCTAACCCATTATTTACTACCTCCCCCCCTTGCCCCTTGCCCCTTTCCCTCTTCACGTCGCCACCCGCCAGTACTCGCACAACTTACCGCTCATGTCTTACACAAATTATATTTACAAATGCCCCCACGATCTTTGCCCATAATTAACTACATACGTCTCCGGCATTACTATAATTTATCGCACCGCTTTACCCATTGCTAAACAACAAACAAAAAACCGCGGTAGAAATTATTACAAAGCCAAAGCCTGTCTGCTCTGTTATTCACACGCACAATACTCCTTTGCGCACGCAATACTTTTCAATAAAGTTTTGTACATACTGCTTTTCATAAACACAAGAGTCGATCGTAAAAGTGCTGAGCACACCAAAATGCGTTTGATTTATTTCATGTTTGCTTCATATAAGCGACCTTAACCCATAATTTACTACCCCTCCCCCACCATACTTGCTCCTTTCCCTCTCCACGTCGAACCCAGCAGCACTTAAAGCAAATTTTATAGCGCATACTGCATTCCCAATTACAATGCGCTAAGCAAAACAAAATACGTTTTATTTATGTAATGTTTACTTTACATAAGCTCCCCGAACCTCTGATTATCCCCCCCCCCCCACTTGCCCCTTTCCCTCTCCACGTTTACACCCGGAAGCACTCTTACAACTTACCTCTCATGCATAGCACAAATTATATTTACACATGTTCCCCTGATCTTTGCCCATAATTAAGATCATTTATCTCACTGCTTTATCGATTGTTTTTTAGCAAACAAAAAAACACGCTACAAATTATTACAAAGCCTTTCTATACTACACCACAAACACGTACTCTTCATTCATCGCATAACTTACTGTTTAGCAAACTTCTTCAATACTGTTTCTCAAAGCTGATCCGTCCTTGCAAAACACACTTTATAAATGCATGCACAAAAACACCGAGTTTTTCTCACGTAAAACGCCTACAGTACCTCAGTAAACTCCAAAACAACCTTTACTTTTCCAAAACCTCTTTCTGCTTTCCAGTTTACTAATACCAGTCGCCAATTATACAAACTTTTTTCTTACCTCACATTCAAATACAATCCTGCATGTGCCTTCTGTTTTTCTCTGTGTCTGTTATTAACACGCACAATGCTCCTTTGCGCACACAATACTCTCAATAAAGTTTTGTAGGTACTACTTTTCGTAGACGCAAGCGGAGTCAATCATTAAAGTGCTGCCGGACGGTCACATGGGTAGGTAAAAAGGCAGGGTAGTACGTAGTAAAATATATATTTCAGACGCTTACAAATAAATAAACATTTAAATACAGAAAACAAACCCTTGCAGTACGCGCAACTAAATACGCCTTATTTATTTAAATATTTATTCCGTAGAAGCGTCCCTAATCCATAATTTACTACTCCACATCCTACCCATCTCCCTCCCCACGTCTCCACCTAGCAGTACTGCCACAACCAACCGCCCATGCATAGCACAAAATATTTTTACACATGCACCCACAGTCTTTGACAAGAAGCAACTATATACGCCACCGTTAATATACAAGAATTACACACACACTGCTTTGTCAGCCTACTAATTTATTAACAAACTCTTTCTCCTTTTAGCCTTACTGAACGTTTTTCTCTCTATTTAAAAATATACCATTTACATCTTTCAAAGGCACACTTTTTATTAAGTTCCTTACTTGCAAGTTACCTTTTAACGCTGCATACTAACATTTTTTCCCACTCTTAAAACACTTTACAAGTATACCTCATCCACAACCTACATCTTAATATTATCTACACAGACTTTACCCTACAGCGACTAAACGTACCCTCCATAGTCCGCATGTAACAGTTCGCTCACAAACAACAGACTACAACAAACATCAATTAGCACTTTCAGATTTTACTAAACGCTTCTTATTGGAAATCTCTCATGCCCCTCATCCATTATAAAACTTACACTACTTTTCATCTTCCTAAAAAGTACATATTTAAATAAACTACTACATACGTTTTACCTATTCTCAGCTAACATTTTCCTAACCACCTCTAACAACACTTCACTACAGCCATCAGCCACAATTCTATTTCTTTTACTTTAGCACACTCATTAGCATGTACTACAAAAGCTGTCGGTCATTACAATGCTGGCAGGCACTAACGTACAGAGGTACAAACACAAGTGGGAGGTACTAAACTATAGATAAGAGCAGCTAACAAGCAAGTTACATTCAATAAATATATCAAATTAGGTTACACGCACTGCATTGGGCAATGCAGTATGTGCGCCCCAAAACGTATTTCTTATCATGTTAACTTACATAAAAGCGTACCCAATCAGCTTTTGCTACCACCTACCCACCCTGCTATTCCCTCTCCCACGTCCTTTCCCCACATCACTCATTCTACCAACCGCTCCTTCTGTGCAAAGAACAAGTACGTTCAAATACGCGCAACAATATTTCCTTCTACTTATTAACTATCAACTCCAAAAATTCCCACACTTAACCGCAGTACATACAATACATCTCTTCCCACTATACAATCTTTAACATTCTTAGCACAATGAATCCATTGCTAAAACCAACACCAAATACTATAACACAGTTTTACCGCACTAGCATTCACCAACAATAAACAGCATTGCAACTAACACACGGACAAAGCTTTTACATGCTTCAAGTCACATACTTAATGAATATAATTCACGAAAACTTACTATTTATTGTACTTTTTCATATGTGTCGCCCAAAGCTGCTCAGCTCCCTCCAACACGCACAGAATATCTCCATGCGCACAAACACAACGTTATGCACGCACATAGCATCATCAGCAAACTCTGACAACAGGAAATGTGCGCGTTAACGTCTGTCAGCGTAATAGCGCTCCTGTTTCTATTTCCAGAGCACACGCACAACACAGTTCATACAACTTAAATCACATGAGACAATTCGCGCATATTGCAATACAGTTTTCACAAACAAATATGCGCATACTAAAAGTACAAATACGAACCTTTTGCTTCCTACAAGGCACACACAACATTATTGTGCTAAAAATGTACAGTTTATACTCATCAATGCTAGTCGTCCAAGCTGCTCGGCTCCCCGTAACACGAACAGAACGTCTACAATATACCACTAAAGCTTGCAAACAGTTTCTACATGTTTGCTATGTATACAATGTGGAATGTGCAATGTTTACACACTGCATACAAAATTATGTAACATTTTTGTTCCTTCTGCCTTTAATATTAGGTCAGACACATATATAAGGCTAATAATGTTGTCCAATATTTGCTCTTCTAGTTTTAAAGGGACAGAGCACAGATTGTCCTCCTCTCAACACACACCCCACACACACACCCCTACACACCCACAACCCCACACACAACTCCACACACACAACCCCCCACAAACACACACAACCCCCCCACACACAACCCCCACACACGACCCCACACACACGACCCCCCAAACACACACAACCCCCCACACACACAACCCCCCCACACACACAACCCCCCACACACACAACCCTCCACACACACACACAGCCCTCCACACACACACACAGCCCTCCACACACACACAACCCTCCACACACACACAACCCTCCACACACACACACAACGCCCCCCCACACAATCCCCCCCACACATTCAACCACACACACTCAACCACACACACTCAACCACACACACTCAACCACACTCAACCACACTCAACTACACTCAACAACAACTGGTTCAAATATGTTTTCTCAATGTTTCAAGCTTTACTACAAATTTCACAAAAAGATGTTAATATTTCATTTCTGTTCTTGGATTTTCGTCACAATAAAATACACTGAACATAATCTTCACAAAAGTTATATACAAATGTTTAAGCTATTGCTATTATAAATTACAATAACTTTTATTTAAGTATTAATTATTTAAAAAAAATAAAAGCCATTGTTATGTGTAATATCAATACATCTAAGTCACGTAAATACAAAACATATTGAATTACAAATGCTATAGGTGTCACATTTGCGAAAGTTAAAACTATTGGCATTGTAAATGACAAATCTATTAATTTAGCTATTTTCAAAACCAACACATCAATACAAAATTTGTCATTTACAATACCAATAGCTCCAACTTTCCTAATGCGAGACCTATTGCATTGCAAATGCTTGTTGTTACATGGTGTAAATCAGCTCACGAAACAAAAGTATAAAGAGGCACTCTGGTTGGGCTTGAAAGGGTTAAAAAGTTAGGTATATCTAGACGTTTGTTCCTACTGGAGTCTGGAGGTACCGAAAATGTTTCAAAAATAGGGCCACTTAATTGGTCATTGGTACTCTTCTTTCCTTTGCCATTTGGTTCTGTGGGACTGGTCTGGTCTGACTGAAGCGAGCAATGTCATAGCTGGTTGTAACTCAGAAGAAAATGGTGCGGCTGTCATTACAAGACTTGAGGACTCCGTCTCTGTGTTCTGAAACAAATTTTAAAAAATGGACTAAGGGGCAAAGTAGGGACACCCTGGCACCCCTCCCCAGGCACTTGGTGTAGAGGGAGGGGGAGCGGGGCACTTGTGGGGGGAGGAGCAAATGTTTTGTACCCATATATAATTTGGTCCTGATGAGACTCCAGATTATAAAAAGGGGATCGAAACATTGTCGACATTTTCAAACAAACCAATTATGCTACCCCTTTGATTGCCAAAAGGGCTCTCTACCAGACATAAATTATCTATTGGTCGTTTGCTACAGTTTGGAAACCTTGTTTTCTGTATTGATTGTATAATTCTATTGTCCTTCTTAGTTAGTTTTTTAGTTCCGTTTCACGTGGGACACCATGCACGTCATGGATTGACATTGAAAAATACAGTTTATTATTCCTTCTGGCACAACCAGTGTTTGACTACATTTTTTTTTTGTTGCTTTTCCTATCTACATGCTCTAACAGTTTTATCGTGCTATTGTGCCTATTCTTGCAAAAAGTATAAATGTATAATTCTAAAAAGAACTACAGTTCTTCCTGATATTATACCTAGGATTGACACCTGTCCAGTATTTTACAGACATGACTAATATTTGTAAGTCAATACCCGTAAAAACTGCAAAAGGCAGTATGTTTGAGACCGTTAAATATAAACTCCAAGCAGTAAATATAAGAAATTACATTAAAAGTATTAAAGAGCAAGCTAAACGATTTGTATATAAATACAGAAGCAAGCAGAGGCAGAATTGTCAAAAATATGGACAATTTTATGTAAATTTGTATTCAAGTAACAGTTCTTAGCCCCTCTAGAATCTCAGAACATGACCAGCAATACTTGTTTTCAGTGAGCATCCTAATCCCACTTAAACTGCTAAAAATTGAGAACTCAACATTAACAAAAATATTGTTGTAGGCTAAAAGAAAATATCAATGATGAGAAAATCAAGCAGAGGTCCCACAAATGGAGGCTAATTGGAAGACAAACAGATAAGCAAAGGAAGCAAAGTCACCTGTCAAACAGTCTACCACTGGGACACAGTCTCACTGGACTTGAATTGCAAGCAGCAGTGGGTGATTTAGACATTCCAAAGACTGGAGACCACCTTGAACAATGCATGTCTGAGTTGATGAGTAGAATAGAGTGAACCCACTTTTCCAGTTGACATAACGGAATTCACATGGTCACAAAGAGGGAAGCATCAGAGACAGAGTTGTTTTAAACAGCAGTTGAACAAAATACTATACTATTCCTGCATGAAACTGAATGAGATGGGTGGTCTGTACTCTACTCCTGCGGTGCCAGTGTGAGATCGGAGGACAGAAGCCAGGACGTGACAGGATGTAGCAGCAGAAACATTTAATTTATCTTTACTAGACTGTCCACTGAACAGTTTGTGTTTTGGCTATTAAACATATTTACAAATTGAATCACACAATTTATTTGGTAAAGGGCCAAAACAGATAATAGCCCTCGTTCTAAAGTTGGTGATTTAATCATTAGATAATAACACTCTGAGAAGTTTCCCTACAGGAGGAATAAATCACAGTTCAATGGCGGTTGTTATCATAGTCAAAGATACACAATATCGAGGTGATTACTTACGTTGGGTAAAAACTATACAAATCCCTTGCTCATCCATTCTTAACTAATTTGTTGGTTACTCATCAAAAAAGTGAAGTGCCATAGGTTGTGAAACACCAACACTTGATACGTAGAGGAATGGAAAAGCGTGCACTGTTCATTAAGAAAGTGAAGACCATCATTTCAGAGACCCAGCTCCTTGGCAGACCGGGTTACTCTGTCACAAACGTGACGGATATCTGTCTGCCCTATTACAAATCCATCATATCCTATGGGACTTGTAGTACAGCGGACAGGATATCTGTCACGTTTGAGATGGAGTACCCACTCAGCCGAATTCTAAATCGGCTCTGAAGTGTAATTTTATCCCTTTCCCCACCAGTGCTGCTAATTCAAGCCCTCTAGCCATTGACTGTAATCTAGGCTCTGAAAATGAAAGCCCATTACATATTTGCAAACAAACACACTACTATTCCAGGAAATTCCTTTACCTGCAAGGACTCTTGATTCTGCTTATCCAATTCTTCCAGCTCAACTGCAAGTGTGTCTTTCTCAAGCAAAGCCTCTTTTAGCTTGCTCTCGGTCAGCTCAACCTTTCCTCGCAGTCGTTCTAGCTCTAGGTTCGTATGTTCGAGGGAAACAGTTTGAACAAGCTCAGTTTCAAGTTGAGAATCCTGCATATTAGCCAGTTGATTTTGAAGATCCTCCTGAAATTAAAAAAGCACACTTAAATGTTCTATTATTTGTGATGTGAATAAGATGAAGAATTTAAATTAGCCCCCATTTTCCAAAGATTATTTAAAACGCCAGACTACAGGGAATTATGCTTTATCAAAATGCCAGGGATAAGGAATGCAAGATCATGCACCGTTTGAGGTGCCTGGTTCCACCTCCCAGCTTATCATGTTTGTTTTCAGGGTTAGCTAGGAAGCGGACACTATTGAACGTAAACAGTGCTCTTACAGCTCTGTGTACTTCCTGTTCTTTTAGCTGGCATTACAACCTCAAAGACCAATGGTAGTAAGGGTATAACAAGGGGGACAAAGGGCAAGCCAAGAGTACTGGCTGCTGCCTATAATTGATGACCATGAGGACTATGTAGCATCAAAAGTCTCACCGTTGGTTCAATGAATGCTTCTAAAGCAAACAAGCTGCATTAGTGTAATCTTAAATGTGCTAGATATGCTACAGGATGAGCCAAAGAAGGATGATGAGCGAACGGAAGCAAAATGCGTGAATATGTGCAAGCTTCCATGGAATAAGTATATCACATTCTGCTAAACAGCTATTCTTACTGATGCAGGTGTTCAATGTTGTTTAGAGGACAAAACACTTTCCTTATCTTTGCAAGTTTAAGGTGATTTTCTCTTCTTCAGCACCAATACTTAATAACCCCCAAATGGGGAGGTGCATACTTCCGAAGAATGAAGATAGATTTCACTGTACCACTCAACAGCACCAATTTGGTTATCTGAGGGAACGAGCTGAAAAGATTTGTCTTTTAAGGTATTACCAAGACTTCGTGACAGAAACTTTTCCTCCCTCACTTTATGTCTAGACTGGGCTACCAGAATGCCAATCAAAAATGGTAGGGGGTTTTTGAATGGAGGAAATACAAAATGAAAAATGCCTCAACAGCAAATGGGTAAAAATAATAAAAGTTGTGGCATTGCCATGCTGTATATTATTGTCTGGGCTTTGGCTAAGGAATAGGCTCACACTCACAGCTCTAGTCAATGAAATTGTACCTTTAACAGCCAAGTACAGCTTTACCAAGGCTGTAGCATTAGAAAAAGAAGCAGACAAATTAGCTATCTGGAAATCTCTAAATACTCAAAAATGGATGAAGTGTATAAAAGTTAATGAAGAGTAAGTATACAGTACAGCTTTAACCCTACCATACATGATAGAAGGCTCAATAAAATAAAATTCCAGAACTTTACTGTCTCTCTTAGCTGAAGCGCAAGCCAATTGAAAAGAAAACCTCCATGAAATGCATTTTAAACATGACTCAGGCATACGTTTGATAGAAAGACCAACTTTGTTAGGAAAAGGTTTTGTTGTAGAAAAAGCAGTTCCTAACCTATAAGACAGTCTCCAATGCAGTGTGTCCAATACCTGCCAGTCAAAGGCATGGCTACCAGAAGCAAGATAAGGCAGATTAGATAGATACTCTTGATGGCTTTCCTGACTTTCTTTATTACTTGGGATCTCGGAGGACTGGAATAAGAGGTGTACAATAAAACATGAGAATCCCCAGAGACCCCCATTATAGAAATTGGAATGGAAGTTTGGCCGTTCTGTGTTGTGCGCTAGAGCAAACAGGTCAATCCCTAGCAAACCCCATAATGTGAAGATAGCATTCAGAAACTGCTCCTGTTCTTTGGAAATCACACTCAATTCAATGGTTGTTTGTTCTTCTCGAAGATGCTTCATGGTCGCGAAGGACTAAAACGTTATTTCTTCATTTATACTATTGTAATGCATTGCTTTGTATTATTCGTTTTATGTAGTACAGATTTCTTATAAATCATAGATAGGAACAGGTTTAGTGCAAAATGTACTGCGCGAGATCCAACATTTTTAAAAACAATTTTTTTAAAAATTTTTTATTCAGAACCAGTTAAAACAGGGGTCCGAATACATTAACCTCTTAGGTGCTGCGCCTATTCCAACGGCCGACGGCACCACTACCTCAGGAGTGCTGCCGTCGGCCGTTTGACGTTCGAACCTCACCTGCGCAATGGAACGTTCAGCACTGGAGCTGGACGTTTCATAGCTGCTAAGAGGTCAATACGATTGTAAACAATAATACAAAATACAATCACAAGGTATTGGAAAAACAAATCATCATCATTTCAGGCTTATAATGCACATACGAGAGGGCACAGAACAAAAAAGAAAAAGAGAAAAATAAGAGAAAAAAAAGAAAAGAGGAAGAAAAGGAAAAAAAGATGTGACAGGGGAGAATAACATAGGGAAGCACTACTGTTATTTCATCAAGGTTTAGGGTATACGGGACCTGACCCCCCTCCTCCAATTGGTTAAAGGTAGCCAAATCGTGTTGCCGCGCACAGCAGATTTAATCGCCCTAGTAGCATAGATGGCGCTCTCTTGATTGAAAATACTGAGAAGGCGAGCTAGCCACATTTGAAAACTTGGTGGGTCTGAGTCTTTCCATCGTGCTGCTAATATAACTCTAAAAACAGCAGTACTAATAAATAACATTGCTTCTTCCTTCACTTTTAGGTTAAGTGTACTGTCATACCCGAGCAGATAGAGAGTGTGGCCAAACACCTCTTCCCAGAAATCGGACATCATCTTTTTGATTAGAGTTAATTTGCTACACTCGCTGAACATATGTATTAATGTTGCGGGCCGGATAAACATCTGGGGCAGTGATCATTCTCCCGTTTGCCCCAAGCATGTAATTTTGCGGGAGTAAAGTATAAATTATATATGGTTTTGTAGGTCTGGGCTTTTAGGCTAGCTGACATGAGAAGGCATGATAATAGATGTAAGCTCATATCGATATCTACATTTGGATTAACCAATTTGTCAGCCCAGGCTACTTCTGTTTGCTCTACATCATTTTGTAGTTTATCCAACAGTTGTCCATAGATTGAACCAATTCTTGTGGTCTTTCTAGCAATGGGTTCAATAAGTTCAATTTTCCCCAGGTTGATGTTGGAAGCTTTGAGTTTAAGTATAGTATGCACCTGAATAAATTTGAAGTAATCCCCATTAGGTAGATGAAATTTGATCTGTAAGTCTGAAAAAGTGGTATCTAAATTTTCCCTCAAAAAGTCCCCTACTGTGCTGATTCCTAAGGATTCCCATTTTTTTTTAGATGACATTGTACCCTAGAGCGGGGAGTAGATTAGAGTGCCATAGGGGGGTGTATCTGTTTATTTTCGAGATTTGCATATATTTAGTCGTTCTTGACCATACTCTCCAGGCATTGGAGATGACTTTGAATTTGCTCTTTTTTGTAGTAACTTGCTTCTATTTGCCTCAGAAAAAGACCTTTAGATTTCTGTCCTAACGACAGCTCGTAAATAGATGGAATCCTTATAGTCTCAACATCATCAGAGGAGGGGATGGAATATAAAAGCGGGCCATTTGTTGAAGGAACGATGCCCAGAAGTAGAATAGCATGTTGGGCACTGCTAATCCTCCCCTGTTCTGTGGAAGTGAGAGAAATTTCAAAGATCTCCTGATTTTGCCCTGTTGCCACATAAATTTGGACATAAGAGAATCTATTGTTTTTAGAATTTTATCTTCGACGATCAGAGGGATAGCTCGGAAAAGATAAAGCACCCTGGGGAGTATATTCATCTTTAGAAAGTTTCCTCTACCGATAATGAGACTGTTCACTCGATCTAGGTCTTTTCTTATGACATTCAATAATGGTTCATAGTTGAGCCTGGGGATTAATTTGACATCAGGGCTTATGGGAGCGCCTAGATATGTAGCTTACTCAGCTATCCAAGGGTCACTACAAACAATATTATCAGTACAAAGCACGATTGTTTTACCATTTTAGGGAATAGCCAGAGTAAGATCCGTATGTTTGCGTTAGAATCTCAATTTCCGACATTGCTTCCGTGGGGTTGGGTGTTAGTACCGCTATGTCGTCGGTGTAAGCCAGTACCTTAGTTTCAAATTGACCAGCCACAACAGGTTTGATTATTTGATTTTCCAAGAGCTTCAAGATTAGGGGATTTATATATAGGGCAAATAGTATTGGGGAGCAGGGGCATCCTTGCCTTGTGCCCCTAAATACATTGATCGTGCTTGATTAGGAGCCCATTATCTGTAGTTTAGCTTTGGGTTTAAGATACATCGCCATTATGGATTTAATAAATTTGGGGCCAAAATTGTTACGAGTCAACGCTGCCCAAAGGAAGTTCCAGGACACACGATCAAAGGCCTTCTCGGCGTCCAGGAGGATCATCGACATCTGGCCCCCAGTTGCGGTCATTAGATCAAATAAGGAGATGGCCCTTCGGGAGTGATCAGTTGTGCCTTTGCCGGGGATGAATCCGTGCTGCCATGGAGAGACCAGATGTTCGACAATCCTCCCGAGCCGAATGGCCATAACTTTCGCATATAATTTGGAGTCAGAATTAATTAGGGAGATTGAGCGATAAGATGATAATTGATCTGGGAGTTTTCCTTTTTTTGGAAAGAGGATTATGTTTGTTTCTTTCCAGGACTCTGGAGAAGTGCCACTCCATTGAATCCCCAGGAATAAATCGTGAATAAGTGGACCTGGACAATGACTACTAAAAATGTTGTATAGCTCGAGGGGTATTTTATCTGGGCCTGCGGCTTTCCCAGAGGCAAGTAAGGACAGGGCAAGCTGAACTTCAGCAAGAGTAATTTCTTTCTCAAGATCTTCTCTGGTGTTATCATCTATGAGCCTACTTGCCTCACGGTCGTCGAGAAAGTTGCTCAGAAAGATATCTGATTCTGCCCTACTAGCTGTACTATCTTCTTGGTATAAATTCTGGTAATATTGTTGAAATGCCTTAATTATATCTGAAGTTTGTGTATGCGTCTGCCCTCGTGATTGTATAGCTGTTATAGTGTTGTATGAGATTTTCTGGCAAGTACGTAACGCGAGTTGTTTGCCTACCCTTTCGCCATTCTCGTATACATCTTTCTGGTGCATTTTATAGGTCTTGGCAGCTTTTTGAGTCAGACCCGAGTTAAGCTCAGTTTTTAACACCAACAGGTGGTACATAGCACGTTTCCCATCTTCTCCTTAAGCTATTTGTGTGATATGTTCTTCTTCGACCCTGGCCAACTCTTGGACCTTCTGATTATACCCCCTACTGCTTTGTTTCCAGGCTCTAGTTTGATAACTCATTGTTTCACCTCTAAGAGCTGCTTTAAAGAAGTCCCACACCACGCATCTTGAAGCACTGTATAGGTTAATATCAAAGAATTCTTGAGCCCAGCTAGTGATATAGTTGATGTATTCTCTGTTGGCCAGCAGTTTCCTATCAAAAGTCCAAATCCTATTTTGTCTCTTTATGGTTGTGATGTTGATTGTAATAGTTAATGCATTGTGGTCAGAGATAATCTTAGGATGTTTGGTAATTGTGGCTTGGCTAGGCAGATCAGTTGTTGTAAATATGTAATCTATTCTAACGTGTTTACTATGGGGACAAGAGAAGTGGGTATAACCCGGGTCAGGATGGTTTTTAACGCCCCATAAGTCTACTAGACCCAAGCTATCACAAAGCCTGGTAATAGCTTTAAGAACTCGTGGTTTGCGACCCGTATATTTTGAAAGTGCCTGGCTATTGAATAAGGGTCCGAGCAAGATATTTAGTTCTCCACATAAAATGAGTGAGCCTGCCAGGCTGCGAGTTCAAGTTCGAGCTTCTCAAAGATAGCGGGGTCGTCTTGGTTGGATCCATAGATCGAGCAAATAGTAATACCAAGGGCCAGTTTAATAATAGCCCATCTGCCCTGTGGATCTACTAACTTATGGGTTGCTTGGCCCAGAAAGGTTTTAGCAAGTATAGCTATCCCCCGAATGTTAGAGGTTTGTGTTGTACATGCTAGTAAATTCTAACCCCTAATTCTTAGCAGCTCCCTTTTATCCCAGGGCAGGTGGGTCTCTGTGAGGCAAATAATGTCTACAGGGTTTTGATATATTATCTCGCTCAGGCGCTGACGTTTATCTCTAGCTAGAAGACCTGAGACATTCCATGTACGAATGGTTAACCCCCCCATAAGAGTGTATTTAAAAATTCAGTGTGCATGTGTACCTTTGATTCGCAATGGATTCCATAACATATTTGTTCTGCCTTGGACTTGATTGAAATAATTTCTAGGAATAGTACTGATTTAAGAAAAAAAGTGACTCCTGTCTTAGGTCTGGTTCTGTTTTCACCGATTTTGAGTGCGACCACCTCCCTTCCCCTCTCTCCCACATCTCCTCTCCGCCCCCCCGCCCGCTGTCCACCCGCCCTCTGCCTCCCCAAAAACAGGCATTCAGACTCCATAAGAGTCTGGAATGATGGTGATGCAGCACTGCACTTGAGCATATACAGTAAAGCATACATTTTATACAGTTTTCTTTTTTTTTTTTCCTTCCCGAAAGGTTGCAGGTCCATACTTATTGTGCAGAACATTCCAGATGTCGGGGCAACATTAATGCTTTAAGTACCTAAGAGCAAAAACAATCCCCCCCAATCACCCACAGTCCCTAGTGAGAAAAAAACAAACCATCCCTAACACACGTAAATAGATATTTCATCTCATCTCGGCCCTGAATGTTTAAGACTGGAGCATAAAAATCAATTAGTTATACTTTACTGTGAGCAAAGTGTGATTAGTGCCAGCTCCTTTAAGTCATTTTAATTCGTCCAGATACTCTTTGGCCTTAATCTCTGAAAGGAAGAATTTAGTTTGACCTCCATAAATAACCTTGAGCCGTGCTGGGTTATTTAGGTAAGCTTGAGCTTTTTTGTCTTGGAATGGCTTGATTAGCTTGCGAAGCCGCCACCTCCTTTCGACTGCGGTGTGGCAAAAATCTGGGCGTACAAAATAGGATATATCTTTGCTAGTACGCTTAGATTCTGGCCTCGCTTTCTCAAAGACTGTTTGCCTAAGCACAAAGTTGCCAAAGTAGACCAAAATTGCCTGGGGGTAGGTCCCAGGTTTAGCTGGCAAATTAAAACGGCATTCAGTGCGCTCGCTGGATCTCGCTATCCCAGTCCCAATTTGACAGTTCGGGCAGAGAGTCTCTGAGTAGATCAACCACGAAGGAGCGAGCGTCATCGCCTTCAGCCTTCTCAGGAACTCATAGTATCCGAAGATTGTTCCTTCGTTGGCGGTTCTCCAAGTCCTCGAGCTTCCACCTAACATCAGCCAATTCGGACTCATGAGACTCAATTCTTTCATGGTTCAAGGTTGTTTCATTTTCATTAGAGAGCACCCTAGCTTTGATTTCGGTAATACCGGTCTCCAAAAGAACTACAGGTCTTAGTAAGCTTGCGAACGACCCCTTGTACTTTGCGAAGTGCTGCTTGCGCCCTCCGCCCATCTTGCACAGTTTTCTCGCGGTGGGCCGCTATGGCTTGTAAGACAGTATCTAATGTTGTCGGGGTGGGCTCGCCAAGCGAGGGATGCGTGATATAGTGAGCGTTCTTAGCACTACCTGCGGGGAGTGTAAGCTGATCGGTGAGAGAATAGTCCCAAGCGAGATCGCCACCACCATGTTGTTTCTTTTTACGCTTCTGTGTAGGCTTAGATTTGATAGTGCTAACCTCTGCTCTCTCCCCGTTGCTGCTACTGCTCTCATCAGTCAAGTAAGACACAGATTCATCTGTCTAATCCACTTCAACCCCAGCTTTGTCGGAAAAAGAGAAAAAGTCACTAGCCTCTTTATCCAGCTCAGGGGTAATAATGTTTTCAGCTTTGCTTAAATCTCGTTGCATGTCCTGACCGATATTGCCTGGCCCCTTGCCTTCTAATGCGCTAATAAACATATAGTCACCACTGATCCCCACCTCTTTTCGCATGTAGTGCCTGGGGGTAGTTGGCGCCTAATGCGATTCTTTGTCGCTCAGACACGTTATTAGTCGATCCCCCATTCAAGTCGAGATTGGCGAGATTAGAGACATTTGCTTCGGCTAGTTGGTCGATAACATCAGTCACTTCCACAATGCCTGGACAAAAATCAGGGGTTGAACTAGCATTAATGCAGTAGGGCATAGTAATTGTCCCCGTAGTACTCAAGGTTAAAGTGGGTGTTTGTAACTTTTGTGATTTTTCAGCAAAGGCGGAGGGGCCTTTTGTACGTTTTCCCCCAGCCGCTTCAGAACCACTTTCACATTCTTGCTGAGTGTTCTCACTGGCGTCGGGGGTAGGTTCAACAGCAACACTTGGGGATGCTGCCTGTCGCTTCTTCTCCTGCTCCGGAAGTGCTCCGTAAGTTTTTCGGAGCAGATCGATCACTGTAGTCCCGGGAGCGGCAGTGGGACCAGCCGTGTCCTTTTTCCCGAGCTTCCTCCTCAATGAAATAATGCGTTCGGATCAATGACCGCTTTGTACATTTACAAATGAATTTCAAATGTATCAGATACATATCTGATTTTACTGTCACTATTCCCTACCTGCACTACCCTCACTTTATCACTTCCTCCTCACTTTCAGGGGCACTATTCAACCTTTTCAAACTAGTAATGTTGGATACTATATCCTGGTTTGGTCTATAATGTGAATAAAACATTGTAGACTGTTTCCTGATTTGATTTAATTTGCATAGAATTATCTAAATCTCACTGGGACCCCTTCCCTCTTAGCATCCTTCTCACTGACAGCGCATCCTGCCTCGGTGAGTTAACATCTCCGACGCGGGCGGAGTCATCTCTTTCTTTCTCTTTGCGGCAGGTATCTGTGCCTTTCCATCTCCGCCTCCGCTCTGTGCCTGACGCTCGGTACTCTCTCGGAGCGCCCTAGCAGTTCTGGCTCGTGCTACTGCTAACATCGGAGCCGTAGCGATTTTAGGGGGCATTGCGGCAGCAGCAGTGGTGGTTGCTTCGATGAGATCAGCACGGTTCAAAGTGTGATCGGGTTCTCTCCAGAGGCAGACCGGTGAGTTCAAGAGTAGTTTTACGAAAGCCCATCCGATTAGTGAATAGAGGGACGATATATACTTGGGATCAAGCCGGGTTAGCTTCTGGTAGTCGTTTAGCATTTTCCGTCAGCATACGGTTAGGTTGAGGTTGATGTTCAGTCAAAAGCGGGTGGGTGACATAGGGGCCGGCATCCTTACGATCATCGTGCAGAGCTCAAGTGCGTGCTTGCATTGCGGTCTAGTGACAAACCGCCATCTTGCCTCGATAGATCCAACATTTTAAATGCAGTGTTTTCTTTGTTGGTGACCAGGAATGAGTATTATAATTTCACCCAATCTGGCCCACCTGTACGTATTATTAGAACGTTAAGGCTATGTCAGCATCAGCCTTATTAGAAGATACCTCTTTCCAAATGTTTGAACTTACACCCACATATTCTTGAGCTTTCTGGGTAATTTCAATCCCATACTCTGGTATCACCCCATGGCATGATGCAAGGGCTCTGTACTGAGTCTAGCATGCACCATCATGAAAATGCAGGAAACCATGGTGTCCACAACTCTTGCACTGTCTCGTTAGGTATGTGATCCTTCAGCCTAAAGCCAGGAAGAAATTGCTTGGATGAAAATATCATTTGAAAAAAGATCTATTTTCCTCCTTCAGTATCCCCAATGCCTCCAGGTACAAATCCCTTGGGGAAAGGAATAATTTGCAGAAAGATCCGTCTTATGTTGTACAATTGCTAAACACAGATTGTGTTGCTTCTTTGATGTGTTTAACATGATCGCCCATCCTCCAGGTAACAGTGAAGGAAAATGCCTTGGGTACATAAATGGGCAAAAACTAAAGTACACCTGTCTAAGATTCTCTGCGTATACCTTATTCGAATAGAAGGACCTTGAAGTTGTTAAGGTGAATCAACAAAAGGTTTCTTAGTAGTTTTCCTCTCCGGATCCAGATAAAGGTTGCAGAAGATCCAATACTCTAGTAGTCAATGTCCCATTTAAGAAGGATTTATCATATCTTTTAAGGTGGTAGTGAAACATGTTGCTCTTGTAGCTGAAGCACTGGTACTGCAGATTCTCTTCCCGATGAGAACTACCCCTATTTCTACTTTTAAGTGGGGTTCCACCAGAGACAAGGCGCGAGATATCCAAAACACTATTCTCTATGCACAAATTACTACAAAAGAACCATTGAGGGAATAATATCCAATTTAAAAAACTGAGTCTGGGGATGAGCTTTAATTTTTCTCTATCGATTCAGCAGGCATAACCTGCGGTAGTTAAAAGAACAAATATGTCTGATCAGTTTTAGAAGTCTGGCTTTAAGGACACATTATTTTGGAGCAGTATAGGACCAAAGGCACCCAATATAGAAACTGGAATAGCTGAAACCTGGCTGCGTAGAAACCTTGTAGACTTTGTGGAAAAGTGTTCAATGAGTTAAATGCTCACCATTGGCATTCTGCATTATGACCTGCAGGTCAGAAGTTCAAATGCCAGGAAGGCCAAATCAGCATTTCATTCTTCTGAGGCAGGTAAGTTGAACACCACTGAATTGGGTCATGGTAACACTTATCTACAGTAGTCAGAAAATACATATGTATGGCATGAAGCACTATACAAAAATAATAATTATCACTGATTAAAAAAGGTTAAATGGAAGATGGTCTGACCAGTCTTGCAACGGCAGGAGAAAAAACAATAATATCTTTATAATTAACCCTGGGCAAAGCACTAGGCTACGCTTGCGTAGTTTGCTCAACTTCGCACTACGTGAACTGCACGTAGCACAGTGCGAACACGCGTAGCGTAGTGCACCGGTCATTTTTTGTTTTCTCGGGGTCCTCAACGTCAAGTTGGCGACCGCGAGCAAGCAAAATGACAACTGGCGAAACTTTTTCCTCGTTCGCGATCAGCAACATCAAGTTGCCGATCGCGAGCGTGGAAAATAAACCTCCCGGCGAGATTCTCAACGCAAGGAGGTCAGGTTTCTCATTGGGAGTGCTCGCGACCGCTCGCGATGAGAAACTACCAGTCTGCGTTGAGAAAGCTGCCGCTCGAGAAAAAATCTCCTCAAGCGGCAGAAAACTACAGCTCGCACTGTGCAAGATGCCGTTTTCAATGATTGCACAGGGCCGAATGCTTGTCCGCACTGTCCAATAATTGAAAACAGCATCTTGCACAGTGCGAACAGGTACTATGCAGTTCGCGTAGTGCTATGCGTAGTTCGCGAAGTGCGAAGTGCACTTCACATAGCTACACGAAGCACTACTTCGCAAACTACGCCCAGCCCGATTTATAATCGGATTATAAATAGGAACAACGGTCTCTAGGAGATATAGCCCAGGATGGATCCCTTTAGGGATGGAGACTCCGTAAGCAAAATTCATCTTGAATATAGAGACGCTCCACATGGACTCTTTTGTGAGAAGGCTCCGTCTAAGATGCCTATTCAAGTTAAGACCCTCAAGAAAATCTTTGTCTTGGAGAAATACTGACTTAATGCCAGCTGATCTTTACCATTAAAATGGCTATGGGCCATTATATGATAAATTTTAAAATGAAAGATACTTTTGTTATTTTCTGTGTGTGTTTGCCTGCTGTATTTTATTAGTGGTACAAAAGAGGGTGGTGATGGACGGAGCATCTGAACCAATCAAACACTCACACCCTGTCAACAGATCTGGGTTTGATCCATCACCGTTCTGTAGCCCACTCTGCCACCACAGTTCAGACATGGCCATATGCAAATCAGTCTGACCCTGTGCCTCATGGGAACAGTCCAGCCCGAACTGCCAAGCCATGCCTTCCCTGGACCGGAAACATGCTTCTGAGGACCGGTTTCTGGCATTTCAGCCGTCTTCAGCCCGGCTTGCTTGAATCCAGTGGCAAAGTGAGCAAGGGACTCACGTCTGAGCATACCCTGCCAACTTATGGCGAAAAAAGTGGTACAAAAGTGGGTGGTGATGGACGGAGCATCTGAACCAATCAAACACTCACACCCAGTCAACAGATCTGGGTTTGATCCATCACCGTTCTGTTGATGTGTTTTTTTAAGCAGGAATGTGGAGAGTGACAGAATGAGTTTCGGCCAGAATCAAGGCTGTGATGCTGTGAGACACCTTGTAATTATTTAGATCCAGTATAAGGTGTAGTGGTGAAGATAACAATTACATAGAAAACAGGGTTCATTACGAGTGCAGATATCTACTTTCTTGGTTGTTTAAACTTTTATTTACAGCTAGCCACATTATAAGCAACACAAGCACAAAGATGCTTGGAAGTTCCCATCTTCCTTACTCAGCTTTCTGTATGCATGTGGTATTTCTGTAGGGCAAACCTAGCCAAGAGGCCGGAGAGCACTGTAAAAGGTCAAATACAAGCATAAAGTAAATGAGTGAAAGGAGCGGTATCCGGCTTTTGTCAAAACATTGTGAAGTAGTGTTCTTTAAAGAGGTGTGCTTTCAACTCTTTCTTGTAACAGCGTTGAGGCACTGCTTACGGATACAGGGATGTTTTACCAGATCCAGATAGCATAGATGGAAAAGGACTGCTGCCTTGTTTTTTCTTTATTACACTAATTTATCTGCAGCCCGATGGTGTCCTGGCTGTGGGTGTGATGAAAACCACCAGAGTTGCTTAGCTTGTTGTCAAGATAAGCAAGGGTGCCTGTCATAAAGGATTTCTAAATGATGCAATTGGTTTTGAACTTGTGTGGACCGGTAAGGTAAAACAACTGAGTTTCATCAGAATGGGCATGATGCCATCACATTTCTTCAGGCCCTAGATGAAACATACTGCGGCATGTGGAACTGGAGATTACCACCATTCAGATGTAAGAATATGAGGGTTTATATAGCAGTTCTGAAGTCACTTTCTGGAAGAAAAAATGTTGCTTTCTTTACAAGTGACAGATTGTACCAGGCCGTCTTTGCTTTTTTGGCAATATGTTCACTGAGGTTGTTAACCAGGGTGAATCCAAGTGACTTGGCATACAATGAAAGTTTGGGTTTGAAGCTGTCAATGTTCATATTATTGAGCCAGGTTTATACTGCATCTTGTTTGCTGCTATATCCAATAACAGAAATTATGTCTTGGCTGGGCTGAGTTCCAGATAGGAGCTGCACATCCAGATGTGGGTGATGAGCAAGCAGCTCCCACACCAGTTCTTGAAGAAGGTGGAGGTTAGTCTGCAAGCCATGTTTTAATAAGAAAAAAACACAAGCTCCAATTTATGTTTTTGACTTCTTTTCAAAGGTACTGATCCAATTTTAACAGGATTTGGGATAGTAGTGCAAGTATGCTTGTGGAGGAAACACTTGCTGTTCTGAGGAGCCTGTAGTCTGTTAGAAGATTTTCAGGAGGAGAAAAGTAGGACAACTGGTTATCAATGGTTATAGAACATGAAGATATGGTGATGCTGCCTGCACACAATGCAGGTAGTGTGCACTGTATGTAATGGCAACCCAGGACAGACTATAACCAGTAGATCCTATCAGTACAATAATTCAACTGGTAAGGCATGCCAGAATTCCCAGGCCAAGTAAGGAAGCCCAAACAGAGCAGATAATGCTTTAAGATATGCAGATAAACTGTACCTCTGTGACAAAGAGAGTGACATTTTGTTTTCTGAACATCAAGTGCTTTCATTATTGATGGAGGTTTTAGAACCATAAGACAACTGTAAGCCCCTCCTTATATACTCTGAAAGTACATGAACTCGAAAAGAGTTACATTTCCAGAAGTACGCAGTATTGGGTAGAAGTAGAGAACTATGAAGAGAGGACAAATTGAAAAAGAGCATACAGCTGTTAAACGCAGAAAACTGCTATTACTAGTAAAGCAAAACTAAAAGATCAGCACCTGGTAGCAGTCAGTGATCAGGGTCGTTTTTGAGGGCCTAGTACTCCGAAAAGTGAATCTGGCTTTCGGGGCAGAATATGTTCATGGATGCAAGTTAACAGTGTATTATTCTCCATCTAATGTAATTCATATTCTTTTTACCATAACATACTTTTTCATTTTCAATCTGGCACTTTACTTTCTGCAGCTCTTCCAGGTTCAATTTCAGTTTAACAACTTCTTCTGCATCGGCCTGAGAGAAGTCAACCTGTGAAGGGTAGACAATAATGGCTTAAAAAATATGTTGAAAAATGCAACCAAATAACATTTTGTAAAACAAAATAACTGACACGGTCTCACACATTTATCTGAATGGTGGAACACAGTGAATGAATACAAAAACTGGCAGAACGATTTGCCGACTAGCCGCCTCTAGCCTCTGTTGAGAATGAGCTTCAAAACGCTATTGCAAATAGATAAATAAACTGTCAGTTGCTAATGAAAGTTTGGAAAGGATTGGCAGTGGCAAACCTCCAGATGGGGTTGCTTCAGACTCGGGGATACAAAGGTGAAAATAGTTGCCCTTTTATGGTCAAACTAAATCTCATAACAGCTTAAAAGGTCAGATTAGAGGACTGCAGAGGTGAAAAAGGCTAGCATCACTTCATGTTTTCACACAGGCATATTAGGAGAAGACTGAAGAATTACCCGGTAAACAAGAAAGAGACTTGGCTGCAGAAACATAGTCACCTTTTGTTTAGATTTTGAGCTAACTGGTATCAGTGAGGAGAATATATTGTGGGGCAGATACAAATGAATTCAAGTAGTTTGGATTTGCTTTCACCAGAGATCCAAGGACTGCCAGCAATCCTTAATAGAGAGAAAGGGTAAAATGTTTTTAGGTCTCGACCTCTGCCAATACCTCTGGCATTGCAGATGTCGAGACATATAGAGTTGGATCCATGAAAGCTAAACCAGGCGGATTGCACCGAGTGCATGTGCCCATGCATGCGCTTGCCATTTGCTGCCCGAGCCGCCTGCCTCGCATCATTGCATCTGACCCGCCACAGCAATGCCGAGAGCTTCACTTCAAAGGGATCCTCTCCCCCGCCCCCTGCTTCACACTTCAAAGGAATGCGCCCCCCCCCCCGCAATACCGAGAGCATTTCCCGGCCGCTTTTTATTTCCCCGCTTTTACTAGTTCTTCCTTTTTCCTAGCTCTTAGCTCATCTCTTCCCTATGCTACTCCGACCTCTTCTCTCCCGTCCATGCGTGCAGGGAAGGGTGGGACAGGCGGCCTTCCGTTCTGTACTACCAGATTTTACTACTGTTTTGTTTATCTTTTTCTGGTTCGTTCCTCCCCTTCTCCAACGCTGTTTATTGCCTCTCCCTCTCCTTGGTTAACTTTCTCCCCCTCTCTTTCGTTTCTCCTGGCACGCTGTGCCTCTGGTTTCCTTTCTCAGTCTCGCCTTCATTGTGCAGCGCCTCCTCCCTGTCTTCCTGGCCCCAGTCTGCGGAAGATCCTTGTTAAACTTGGTAACACTTTCCCACTCCCCACCTAGATTTTTCATTTGCCCAATAATAGTGACATTTAAGCACTACAATTGGAAAAAGAAGAGAATGCAAAAGAAGAGTCCTGCTTTTAGACAGAGGTATCTCCCTCAATGCAATGAATGAGGCATCGTCACTTTCAGATTTGCAGTGTGTTTCATCCACTTGCTGAGGAGCCGCGCCTACTCAACCCGAGTCCCCCGACCCCTTCCTTATAGAGAAACCAACAGGAGTATTCCAAGGCGCCTGCCCCCCCCCCCATCACAACTCTCCCTCTCCTGAATAATGAATAAGCTTGCCGCATCGAGATTTGACACTTGACAAGACAGCGGCTACAGAGAGTGAGCACGTGCTTGAGGTTTGAAGGGTGGGGCACACGAGGACAGCACGAGACACTGAGTGCAGCGGTTGGTTGACTGGTGGGGTAGTACAGGCCTTCTGACAGGGACCATCCCCTCCAGCACTGCCCCCGACCACCAGGCTTAGACGTGCTGTAAGAGGAAAGGGATTTAGACATGGGCGGTAGGGGAATTATAATCCTCAGCATTCTCCCCCATCCTCAGGGACAAGAGGACAGACCCCATTTTTCAAGTGTTAGACAGTCATCCATGCTTAGTATAGTGTACAGCCCGATCTGTATTTTGCTGTTTCTGTTATTGCATCCAGATATATGATTCTACAAGTAACATCATACCTACACCAAGCCAAACTATTGGCTTTGTTGTTAGTTGCATAGGATGAATAAGCAACAATTATGGTTTGTATATAATATTGAAAAAGCTTCCACTTAAAGCCCAGTTAACACCATGACAATGTTGCTGCTCCTGAGTTTCAAAAAGAGAAGGGAAATCCAGAGAGAAAATGACTCTCTTTAAAGGATTTCCCTTCCTCTACAACGCTCACCTGGATGGCATGACATCATGACATATCTTCTCCACTATTGTGAAGTGTGAGCAGTGCACATCGATGTGCCTGCTGTCACTGCAGTCTGGAAAACAAGCATTTACAATGCAATAGGTCTCACAGTTACACGAGTTTAAGCTATTGGCATTGTAAGCACCACCACAGCACCACTCAGCACCACCACAGCATCACTCAGCACCACCACAGCATCACTCAGCACCACCACAGCATCACTCAGACCACCACAGCACCACTCAGCACCACCACAGCACCACTCAGCACCACCACAGCATCACTCAGCACCACCATAGCACCACTCAGCACCACCACAGCACCACTCAGCACCACTACAGCATCACTCAGCACCACCACAGCATCACTCAGCACCACCCAGCACCACCATAGCATCACTCAACACCACAGCAGCATCACTCAGCACCACCACAGCACCACTCTGCACCACCACAGCATCACTCAACACCACCACAGCATCACTCAGCACCACCACAGCATCACTCAGCACCACCACAGCACCACTCAGCACCACCACAGCACCTCTCAGCACCACCACAGCACCACTCAGCACCACCACAGCATCACTCAGCACTACCACAGCACCACTCAGCACCACCGCAGCATCACTCAGCACCACCGCATCACTCAGCACCACCACAGCACCACTCAGCACCACCACAGCATCACTCAGCACCACCACAGCATCACTCAGCACCACCACAGCAACACTCAGCACCACCACAGCACCACCACAGAGCATCACTCAGCACCACCACAGAGCATCACTCAGCACCACCACAGCACCACTCAGCACCACTCAGCACCACCACAGCACTACCACAGCCTCCTTCAGCACCACCCCAGCATCACTCAGCGCCACCACAGCACCACTCAGCATCACCACATCTTCACTCAGCGCTCCCCCAGCATCAATCAGCACCACCACATTATCACTCAGCACCACCACAGCACCACTCCGACCCACCACAGCATCACTCAGCACCACCACAGCATCACTCAGCACCACCACAGCATCACTCAGCACCACCACAGCACCACACAGCACCACAACAGCATATCACAGCACCACCACAGCACCACTCAGTACCACCACAGCACCACTCGGCACCACCACAGCATCACTCAGCACCACCACAGCATCACTCAGCACCACCACAGCATCACTCAGCACCACCACAACATCACTCCGTGCCATCACGGCATCAATATGTGCAACCATTCAACAACAACTGGTTCAAATATGTTCTCTCAATGTTTCAAGCTTTATTACAAATGTCACAAAAAGATGTTAATATTTCACTTCTGTTCTTGGATTTTCATCACAATAAAATACACTGAAAATAATCTTCACAAAAGTTATTTACAAAAGTTTAAGCTATTGCCATTATAAATTACAATCACTTTTATTTAAGTATTAAATATTTTAAAAAATTAAAAGCCATTGTTATTTGTAATATCAATACATCTAAGTCACGTAAATACAAAACATGTTGCATTACAAATGCTACAGGTGTCACATTTGCGAAAGTTATAACTATTGGCATTGTAAATGACAAAGCTATTAATTTAGCTATTTTCAAAACCAACACATACATAAAAAAATTGTCATTTACAAGACCAATAGCTCAAACTTTCATAATGCGAGACCTATTGCATTGCAAATGCTTGTTTTTATTGAAACTGGCTCTGAAAAGGAGTTGTGAGGTTTCAGGAAGCAAGAGCTTGTCAATGCTCAAAAAGTTGCCCAGGTTCATAGACTTAACATACAAAACCACTGGCTTTAAAAAGAAGAGACATTTTCCATCTTATGTGATTCATACACGGTCTGAAATTAAGCCAAAAAGCAATACGTTTGACTTGGAAGCATTTTGCTCATGCAAGCAAAGGCTCATTACAATGTCAATAGTGCCAAACACCAATCAAATACGAAAGGTACAAAGGAAAGGACGACACCCTGACATAGATAAATGTGTATCGGTATGTAAGCAATATCCAATATAGTAAACCTCAGTGCCGAAAAAGAGGTGTCATTTAACAGTTAAAAATGATCTAGCAAAGGGCCCTTTTACAGGCAGATATTTGTTACTGTCTTCTTGCACTGTTCTGTTTTTAATTAGGAGGCATGTCATGTCCATAGAATAAAGTTGTACGAAGGAGGGCATCCCATCCTATTTTAAGTCACATTTTCTGTTGTGTTGCACCTTTTCTCTAACCATCAAGAGATCAGTCATTACGGATGTTTCATGAATATTGGTGGAACAAATCCTAAGATATCAACACTGTGTGGTTCAGTCCCTATGATCAAGGGACTTGCCTTTCACACACCTGGGTTTGGCCAGATGATATGACTGATCACTAAGTCTTTTTTGATGGAAACCCTATATCATCGGTTTGGGACTGGTCAGCCACTTATGGATATTCTATAATGTATCGATCTCTCTTGCATTGTGAGTCCACTCCTCTTTATCTATGTTTTCATTCTTTCACTATCTTTGTGATTCACACACGTTGAGATCTAGGCGACTCTGAAGTGATAGTGTAGCTCTAATAGTTAGCTAATAGACCCCCTGTGTTTCTTATGTTATATATTTAGTTGGAGCTGGGGATATAACCAGGTGCGGGTCGTTAAACTCTATATCCCTTGGACCCCCTTTCTGAAACTTCTGCTGTGTTTATTAGTAGAGGATGTAACCTACGCACCCCCAGCGTCTTTTAATGATTTCCTCATTGACAAGGAGTTGTTGCTGATGGTGTTTGGGCAGCGGATTTGGAGGATTTTACTCAGACATGTGTTGATGAAGGTCTGGACTTTGCTAGCGGTGGTCACTGTTGTCTTCCAAGGTTCTGCTCCATACATAAGGACAGATTTTACTTTGCTGTTGAAAAGTCTGATCTTGGATTGTAGCGTTAGGTCCTTGGAGCTCCAGAACTTCTTTAGCTGAATGAAGGCAGCCCTTACTTTGTAGACTCTTGCCTTGAAGTAAGTGTCTGTGCTGCCTTGCTTGTCTAAGACACTAACCAGGTAGTGAATGCCTCAAACTCTTCCAGTGCATTGCCTGCAAGAGTGACTGCAGTGGTGCGGTCTATGTTAGCCTTCAGGATCTTGGCTTTTCCCCTGTGGATGTTGAGGCCAAGTTGTGCTGATGTGATTGCCGGTCTTCTCTTACATCTGCAGTAGGGTATGGAAGAGTACGGTCATGTTGTGTGCAAAGTCCAGGTCGTAGAGCTGCGACCAAGGTGTCTACTGGATGCCATTTCTTCTCCTTACTGTGGATGTCTTCATAATACAGTATATAGCCAGCAGGAAGAGAAAAGTAGAGAGCAAACAACCCGGACGGACTCCAGTCCTCACTTGGAAAGCATCCGTGAGTTGTCCTCCATGGACTATCTTGCAGGGTGTTAGAAATGGGGGTCTCTAGTTAGCAGAGATAGGTACCTTTGTCCAAGTAGGGACCCTGTTTCCTAGTCAAGGTAAGGGAGTTACACTCCTAAAATAACCCCTGCTCACCCCTTAGTAGCTTGGTACGAGCAGTCAGGCTTATCTCAGAGGCAGTGTGTAAAGAATTTGCACATAACCAACAGTAAATCAGTAAAAATACTACAAAAGGACACCACACCAGTTTAGAAAAATAGCCAATATCCCATATACTTAAATGAAGACCAAAACAATAAAAATCCAACACACGGTACTTAAAAATA
The DNA here is from genome assembly GCF_964263255.1 of Lissotriton vulgaris. NCBI lineage: Eukaryota > Metazoa > Chordata > Amphibia > Caudata > Salamandridae > Lissotriton > Lissotriton vulgaris. Next base: position 339,948,391 of record NC_141697.1, read on the forward strand.
TGCACTTCGCAAAACTACTTTAAAAATGCAGTTCCTTGACAGAATCTAACAGTTCCTGCTGACCGAGTCGGAGCAGGTCAGCAGTAGGGTCGACAGCGTCGTAAACAGTACCTTTTTGGTATTGGCTGGATGTTAGCAACCGTTGCGGTTGCAATGGGAAGCGTAGCGGTGCGTCGTGCGGTGTCCTCAGGTTGCTGACGCTGAAGAGCAGCGTCAGCAGTCTCAGGGTGGCAAGGTGAAGCAAGGCAGTGCGGAACCCACAGGTCATGGTGGAAGCAGCGTCTTTGTGGCCACGGCGTCCTCGTCAGTGAGACCAGGGTTGCAGTGCGAAATGCAGCGGTGCCTTAAGGACACAGAGTCAGCGACTGAGTTGGCTGTTCTTCCCCCTCTACGGCAACTGAACCCACGGTTCCAGAGACAGTGCCCAGAGGTAAGTGAAGTCTTCCTGAGACTTCGTGAACAGGAGGCAGGCTTGGTTACAAGCCCTTGGAGATACTCAGCAACAAGTTAGAGAAATTTCAGTCAAGTCCTTTCACTGCCCAAGGCAGAAGCAACAACTGCAGGCCGACCCAACAAAGCAACAACATAGCAAAGGGGCAGTACTCCTCCTGGCAGCTCTTCTTCTTGGAAGGTTGCTTGATTCCAGCCAGTTCTCTGAAGTCTTGTATCTCCCTGAGACTTCCAGCAGGTAGCAAGCTCTACTGCAAGCCCTTGGAGAAAACTCTAACAGCAGATGATGAAAGTACAATCAAGTCATGTCCCTGCCCATGACAGTAGCAGCAAGCAGCAGGCTAACACAGCAGAGCACGCAGCAAAGTGGCAGTTCCTCCTGGCAGCTTTTCCAGCTCTTCTTCCCAACAGGTTCCTTTGTTCAGCAATAAACTAAAGTTCTGTGCCCCAATATTTATACTCAGTTTCTCTTTGTTCTTTCGGACGGAGGGTGTCTGTGCTAGCCCAAACCAGTTCTGTCCTCTTTGGTCCAGATTCCCGGCTGGAGGTGGAGACAACATTGTCCAAAGCAGACAGGGCCTATTCAGGTGCAAGGGAAATCTCCTGCCACCACTCTAAATGCAGACCGGGCCTATGCAGATGCTAGTGAAAACTCCTCCAACTACTCTGAACGCAGCCCAGGTCTATTTAGCCCAGCCCAGACTCATTCAGGAAAGGCAGGAATTACATCACCTCCCGAAGTGGCTTTCTACAGTGAATGCACATCCCCAGCTCCTGTTACTCCAAAGCCAGACAGTCAATCCACAAACCAGCAGAGACACACAGGATGGCTGAGCAAGAAAACAAATCGAAGAAAAAAAGAGGACCCCACACAGTGTTATAAGGGCCCGGGGGGAAAAACAGTGTTGAAGAAATAACAAAGTCCCAATTCAGAGGACTAATAAAATCCGTCCTATTTTAGTGTTGGTACTGCGAGTTATCTCCTAAATAAACATGTCCACAAATCGACGGGAAAGGCAAAGGTACAATGGAGTGTGATTGATTATCAATATATATCAGTTCCACACTATAATATCAGGGACAAACATAGGTTATGGCAAGTTCGATATAATTGTTTACAGTGCTTACAAGAAGACTATGACTTTAAATAAGACTTATCACAGTGTATGCTTGGTAACATTGTTTTAAAAAAAAAAATTATTCCACATAAACAAATTACAATTCACAATTCACAAAACCTTTAAAAACATTTGTAATGTACATATCAATAAAAAATATTTTGCATAAATAAAAACGAAAAAGAATCACAAAGTCGACGCGGCGTTTCGGCTTTCTTTTGTACACCTTCCTCAGGACTGATTCTAAACAGTTAAAAACATCGAAAAACACATGGTTACCAAACAATTTTGGCTAAGAGTTTATCTTCTGTACATGAACACATTTCATTTCATTTTCCCAGTTTGTCGCACTGATGTTTTTTTCTTTTATATGAAAACAGTGATCCTTATTTTTTTTTAAAACAATTAGATACTATCCCCATTTACTTTTGCATTTATTTTTATTTTAACAGTTTATATATACACATTGTTGAACATTTAGTTTGCCTCTCCCTTGGAACTGAATCCAATGCTTAAAGACCCATAGTACCACTACTAAAAAAAGCATGACGTGTCCTTTCGTCCATGCATACCTTATAGATCCAGATGGAATTATTGCCCATGTGGAGATTGTTAAATTGGTGAAGGTCCTTTGTAGTATGGGACGATCGACTGGGCACACGATGCTTACATCAATTTGTATAGTGTGCTGTCTCTAGGTGAAAACATAAAATATACCGATCATTTTTACTTATTGTCCAACCCCCTCTGTTTATACTAGGTGGGCGATGTTATTGTTACATACTTAATTTCAAAGGAGTAATTTCAATTTCCTTTTGGTCTCGTTTTCTATTTATTTATATATCCATTGTTCATATCTGTTGATGTAAGAAACATAATAAGGGAAAGGATTGTTTTAAATTACCGTTCCCCATGTTTACACACTCTTAATACTTTTGATATTTTAAGTCTTGTACCTGTGTGTAGTCCTGCCGGATTTTAGCTGCCAGAAGGAGCCACCGTTTTTATGAAGATTATCGGTAAAATTCTCCCTGCAGGGTTACAATTGAAATTTCTATTTATTTGTTTTTAGAAACAGATTGAAATAAAAGCGGTCTAGTATTATGTCAAGATTACAATAAAATTTCACTCACCATAAGACCCGGGGGATCGGTCGTTATAGTTGGAGACCTCTTTTAATTAGGTCTGCGTCTCACAGAGGGACGATCAACACACTAGGGGTTCGCCTCACAGGGTTGTTGTGCACTGTGGAAGTATTGGTTACATAAGTTCATCTTATATTTCATCATGGCATACTTCCTATTTTTATCTGTGTGTTATTTCCTTAGCATTTTCACCGATTTGCATTCCGGGGCTAGGCTGAGAACTATCTGTAGAGTTGGGATGTGCATTATTATATGCATATATTTCCATTTACCATTTTATATTTAGGAATAGCTGCACTTGCCTCTCTCTTCTCTGGTAGTTTCTTAAAAATGTCCATACTGCTATTTGCACAGTTTATTCTGAGCTAATTGTTCCTTAAAACAGGGGCGCTGAATATTCCTCGCATTATTCGTCATCCGCCCTTCCCTTTTACAGCTCTTGTTTATTTTAAGCCGATGTGCTAAACTTCAGTTACGGGCACAGTTCATTATGGACTAATTACTCATTAAGACAGGGGCGCTAAATTCTACTTGCATTCCTCATCACTCGCCCTTCCCTTAACAGTTCTTCTTTGTTTTAGGCCGATTAGTTAGACTTAAGCTACGGGGTAATTGGTTAAATCAAGCCCCTGATTACACTCTTTTCCTTACCTTCGTAACTCTTTCCGGCCTCCCTGCTCCTGTCTTCTGGCAGCCTGTCCTCGTTTCAATCATCCGGTATGCAAGAAAAATAATCTACTTCCGTATTGCCTGCTTATATGCTACACGTTGCGGGATAGGCCGCCTACCTCGCGCATCCTGATTGGTCATAGCCTTGTCTATTCGTGTGCAGTTACTTTAGTTACTGCTGTCTCCCACGGTCTTTTCCTATTGGGCAGTCCAGTTGCTCATAGCTAGCCCATTGGTTATTGAGTCAACGCGTTGCTATGGTGCTGATACAGCTACTTCTCGCGGTCTGCTCCTGTTGGGCAGAACTGTTGCTCATAGCTCACCATTCGTTATTAAGCCAGTGCGTTCCTATAACGATATTCCTTTGTTTTCGTGGGGGTTCTATCGGCGCTTAAGCTACTGTTTAACTTATTTCAATTAAGCGTACCGAGCCTTTAGATGATTATTTTCTTCGGTATAATTGGCCCCTATGTTCCTATAATACTTGATTTCTAAGCTAATGACTCATGGATTCATCGCTACGTTTACAGTTACTATGGTTATTCTGCCCTCTCACGGTCTGCTCTTATTGGTCAGGTCTATCGTTCATAGTCGCACCCGTTGTGTTTCTATAGAGATAATATTCGTTCACATACGGGACACTATCGGCGCTTGAACCGATCTCTACTTTATTTAAACTATGGTTGCTGTTCCCTCTAGCAGTCTACTCCTATTTTATATGCTGATTTTTGCCGGCCCTCGCGGTCTCGTTTATTGGTGTCTATTGTAATATACGCTTTGTTATATGGCTGTCTAACTGCCGTTATCTGGTGCATATTAAAATGTGGGTTATTGTTCTACCAGTGTCAATATCTCGTTGTCTCTTTAACCTATGTATGTTAGCTATTTAAATGTAGTTTATTATCTTCTAAGTGTGTGTGTGTCGTTATTTGCGCCGGGATGCCCCCGGGTAAGCTGAGCGCATTACAAATTTCATATAATAATAATAATAATAATCTATTTGCCTTATGTATATTCTCACCTATATATCCTGGGGTATCTTTAGTCGTTAATTACTTTCTCCCAATCCTCTCTGGAGTTCAGCCCACATCTTACGCTGTTAAAAGATGACATATAAAATTGTTCCCTTCTTTTCCTCTTGTTGTCTAAATTACCTCCTCTCTTACTTCCTGTGATTTTTTCTAACCCACACCATTTCAGGTCGTCAATGTGGTGTCCCGCCATGCGCCAATGTTCAGTGAGGGGTGCTCCTATTTTATTGTTTCTTATGGCTGATCGATGCTCATTAAGCCTTAGTCTCATCTCTCTGGACGTCTCACCTATGTATGATTTTTGGCAAGGACATTGGATCAAATAAATGGCATTTTTCGTCCGACAGTTCATGAAGCTTTTAATATTAGTCGATCTGTCGTTGACTGTTATTTTATTACCTTTGATGATGCTTCCACAGTTGCTACATCCCAAACAGGGGTACGTTCCTGTTGGTAAGGGTGTATCATTAATAGTTGGTTGCGAATTCTTGGCACTTTCTCTATATGTGTGCACAAGAGAGTTCCTAATTGTTTTATTTCTTCTGTATGAGAAGATGGGCTTTGGGATTGGGATCTGGGTTTTATCCCTCACCAAATGCCAATTTCTATTTATAATGTTTTTGACTTTATGGCTGACCTGTGAAAAGTTAGTTACAAACATAATGGGTTGTTGGTTTATTTGGGCATTTTCTTTTGGAAGGAATAAGTTGTCTCTATTGAAATATTTGGCCCGTTTATAGGCATGCCTAATCATTTTTTTGGGGTAACCCCTTTCTTGGAATTTAATTTTCAGGGTTGCTGCATGTCTTTCATAATCTTGCATGGAGGTGCAGTTTCTTTTTAACCTCAGAAATTGCCCGAAGGGAATGTTATTCTTCTGAGAAGCAGGGTGGTAACTTTCAAAGTGTAGCATGGTATTCCTATCTGTGGGGTTTGTGTATAACTCCACAGACAGGCGGCCATCCGTTTGTTTAATGATGATATCAAGAAATTCAACGTATTGTTTACTTACACGTGATGTGAATTTCAGGTTCGCATCTCCCAGATTTAACCAAAGTAAGAAGTCTTTGAGGGTTTCCATATCTCCTGTCCAAATAAAAAATATATCATCTATATATCGACCCCATTCCGAGATGTTTTCATAGAATGGGGCAGCTGGATTATAGATGTGTTTGTCCTCGAATCTAGACACATATAGACAGGCCAGACTGGGGGCACATGTGGCCCCCATGCTGGTCCCTTTGATCTGTCTAAAAAAGTCATCTTTGAACAGAAAGATGTTTTTGAGAATTATGGTAATGCAATCTAGAATGAATGTTTGATGATCTGATAGGTCCTGTTGGTTGTCGCATAAGATGTCTTCCATAATCTCAATAGTGCTGTCCTGTGGGATATTCGTGTAAAGTGCTTCGATATCCAAAGTCACTAACACTTGTGTCTCTGGGTTAAAGACTAATTCTTCTATTTTTTTTAATCATAAAAGTCGTATCTTTAATGTAAGCTTTTTGTTGTTGGACTAAGGGTTGCAAAAAAACGTCCACATATTTGCTTAAAGGCTCAGTGAGAGAACTTATACATGATACTATAGGTCTCATGGGTGGGTCTTTAAGGTCCTTATGTACCTTTGGTAGGCCATATAGTGCCGGGATCAAAGGATCAGGGTTCATGAGAAATGCAAATTCATCCTCACATATTAAACTGTCATCTTTGGCCAATCTGAGCATTCTTCCTATTTCTTCTTTTAAAGTCTGCCATTCATCCCTATTTGATTTCTTATAGTGTTCACTATTGTTTAAGAGTTTATACATCCTATTGTTATAATCATTACTGTCCATAAGTACTATACTTCCCCCCTTGTCACAAATGAGCCAGGGATCTTTATAACAGATAAAAAATTTATAGAAAGGTGGACACTGGTGGCGAACCGATGTAGTAGGGATTGGATCCTATTAATAATAGAGACGGCAAATGAGTTTCTAGTTATTGAACGGAGGGAGATTGAAGAACTAGAGAGTCAATTAAAAGCAAGTACAGCGTTAGATGATGCCGTAGCTAAATTAGATGAGATTCAAAATGATATAACAGGATACAATGAATATCTTATTAAAAAGAAGAGCAATAAACTCAAGAAAGATATAGAGAACTATAACGCCGAATTTGTCTATCCCTATTTACAGAAAGACTTTTATGAACGCCCCAAAGAACAATACCAACCTCGTAGACAGTGGCATAACCAACCAAGGAATTTCCCTAAGAGAAAGGTGAGGTTTTTTGATTCCTCATACGAGCACTGACTCAGAGGGTAAACAATCAAACGATAAGACCAGAAACGGGGATCAAAGTAAACAGCAACCACCCGTGAAAGAAGGTTTCTCTTTTTTAGACAAACGAAACCAATCATTCGGTCAGCAACGAGGGAGAGGAAGAGGCCGCAGCAATTACAATCAACAGACACAATACCCACAAGCCCAACACCCTCAACGTCCACGAACCAGAAGTCAGAAACAATGGCACTAACCAATATCCAAAAAGCAGCCGTCATAAACTTATCAGAGCATCAGCTAACTCCCATAGAAACAAAATTACTTGAGAAAGGTTTAGGGTATGCCATCTGTTCCCCTATAGACAGATATGCTCTGGAAAGGGACTTACAAAACTTTTTTAGGAAAGTTAGACTACAAGTATTTTTTGATGGCAAAGAGAAACAACTTAGACCCAATAAGTCAGGACTCAAAAATAAATCTACTTGGACCCCATCCCTCAACACGGTACATAAAGACATAGAGGCCTTTGAGAGATCTATAGATAAAAGTATTGATAATTTACTTAAGCAAAAGATCTGGACCCCTTTTAATTTGAGTAAAGAGGAGAAAAGAGCATTAGAACTTCTTGAAAAAAATGAGACCCTGACTATTAAACCAGCCGACAAGTGGGGAAGTATAGTACTTATGGACAGTAATGATTATAACAATAGGATGTATAAACTCTTAAACAATAGTGAACACTATAAGAAATCAAATAGGGATGAATGGCAGACTTTAAAAGAAGAAATAGGAAGAATGCTCAGATTGGCCAAAGATGACAGTATAATATGTGAGGATGAATTTGCATTTCTCATGAACCCTGATCCTTTGATCCCGGCACTATATGGCCTACCAAAGGTACATAAGTACCTTAAAGACCCACCCATGAGACCTATAGTATCATGTATAGGTTCTCTCACTGAGCCTTTAAGCAAATATGTGGAAGTTTTTTTGCAACCCTTAGTCCAACAACAAAAAGCTTACATTAAAGATACGACTTTTATGATTAAAAAAATAGAAGGATTAGTCTTTGACCCAGAGACACAAGTGTTAGTGACTTTGGATATCGAAGCACTTTACACGAATATCCCACAGGACAGCACTATTGAGATTATGGAAGACATCTTATGCGACAACCAACAGGACCTATCAGATCATCAAACGTTCCTTCTATATTGCATTACCATAATTCTCAAAAACAACATCTTTCTGTTCAAAGATTACTTTGTTAGACAGATCAAAGGGACCAGCATGGGGGCCACATGTGCCCCCAGTCTGGCCTGTCTATATGTCTCTAGATTCGAGGACAAACACATCTATAATCCAGCTGCCCCATTCTATGAAAACATCTCGGAATGGGGTCGATATATAGATGATATATTTTTTATTTGGACAGGAGATATGGAAACCCTCAAAGACTTCTTACTTTGGTTAAATCTGGGAGATGCGAAACTGAAATTCACATCACATGTAAGTAAACAATACGTTGAATTTCTTGATATCATCATTAAACAAATGGATGGCCGCCTGTCTGTGGAGTTATACACAAAACCCACAGATAGGAATACCATGCTACACTTTGAAAGTAACCACCCTGCTTCTCAGAAGAATAACATTCCCTTCGGGCAATTTCTGAGGTTAAAAAGAAACTGCACCTCCATGCAAGATTATGAAAGACATGCAGCAACCCTGAAAATTAAATTCCAAGAAAGGGGTTACCCCAAAAAGATGATTAGGCATGCCTATAAACGGGCCAAATATTTCAATAGAGACAACCTATTCCTACCAAAAGAAAATGCCCAAATAAACCAACAACCCATTATGTTTGTAACTAACTTTTCACAGGTCAGCCATAAAGTCAAAAACATTATAAATAGAAATTGGCATTTGGTGACGGATAAAACCCAGATCCCAATCCCAAAGCCCATCTTCTCATACAGAAGAAATAAAACAATTAGGAACTCTCTTGTGCACACATATAGAGAAAGTGCCAAGAATTCGCAACCAACTATTAATGATACAACCGTACCAACAGGAACATACCCCTGTTTGGGATGTAGCAACTGTGGAAGCATCATCAAAGGTAATAAAATAACAGTCAATGACAGATCGACTAATATTAAAAGCTTCATGAACTGTCGGACGAAAAATGCCATTTATTTGATCCAATGTCCTTGCCAAAAATCATACATAGGTGAGACGTCCAGAGAGATGAGACTAAGGCTTAATGAGCATCGATCAGCCATAAGAAACAATAAAATAGGAACACCCCTCACTGAACATTGGCGCATGGCGGGACACCACATTGACGACCTGAAATGGTGTGGGTTAGAAAAAATCACAGGAAGTAAGAGAGGAGGTAATTTAGACAACAAGAGGAAAAGAAGGGAACAATTTTATATGTCATCTTTTAACAGCGTAAGATGTGGGCTGAACTCCAGAGAGGATTGGGGGAAAGTAATTAAGGACTAAAGATACCCCAGGATATATAGGTGAGAATATACATAAGGCAAATAGATAACGACACACACACACTTAGAAGATAATAAACTACAATTAAATAGCGAACATACATAGGTTAAAGAGACAACGAGATATTGACACTGGTAGAACAATAACCCACATTTTAATAGGCACCAGATAACGGCAGTTAGACAGCCATATAACAAAGCGTATATTACAATAGACACCAATAAACGAGACCGCGAGGGCCGGCAAAAATCAGCATATAAAATAGGAGTAGACTGCTAGAGGGAACAGCAACCATAGTTTAAATAAAGTAGAGATCGGTTCAAGCGCCGATAGTGTCCCGTATGTGAACGAATATTATCTCTATAGAAACACAACGGGTGCGACTATGAACGATAGACCTGACCAATAAGAGCAGACCGTGAGAGGGCAGAGTAACCATAGTAACTGTAAACGTAGCGATGAATCCATGAGTCATTAGCTTAGAAATCAAGTATTATAGGAACATAGGGGCCAATTATACCGAAGAAAATAATCATCTAAAGACTCGGTACGCTTAACTGAAATAAGATAAACAGTAGCTTAAGCGCCGATAGAACCCCCACGAAAACAAAGGAATATCGTTATAGCAACGCACTGGCTCAATAACCAATAGTGAGCTATGAGCAACAGTTCTGCACAACAGGAGCAGACCGCGAGAAGTAGCTGTATCAGCACCATAGCAGCGCGTTGACTCAATAACCAATGGGCTAGCTATGAGCAACAGGCCTGCCCAATAGGAAAAGACCGCGGGAGACAGCAGTAACTAAAGTAACTGCACATGAATAGACAAGGCTATGACCAATCAGGATGCGCGAGGTAGGCGGCCTATCCCGCAACGTGTACCATATAAGCAGGCAATACGGAAGTAGATTATTTTTCTTGCATACCGGATGATTGATACGAGGACAGGCTGCCAGAAGACAGGAGCAGGGAGGCCGGAAAGAGTTATGAAGGTAAGGAAAAGAGGGTAATCAGGGGCTTGATTTAACCAATTACCCCGTAGCTTAAGTCTAACTAATCGGCCTAAAACAAAGAAGAACTGTTAAGGGAAGGGCGAGTGATGAGGAATGCAAGTAGAATTTAGCGCCCCTGCCTTAATGAGTAATTAGTCCATAATGAACTGTGCCCGTAACTGAAGTTTAGCACATCGGCTTAAAATAAACAAGAGCTGTAAAAGGGAAGGGCGGATGACGAATAATGCGAGGAATATTCAGCGCCCCTGTTTTAGGAACAATTAGCTCAGAATAAACTGTGCAAATAGCAGTATGGACATTTTTAAGAAACTACCAGAGAAGAGAGAGGCAAGTGCAGCTATTCCTAAATATAAAATGGTAAATGGAAATATATGCATATAATAATGCACATCCCAACTCTACAGATAGTTCTCAGCCTAGCCCCGGAATGCAAATCGGTTAAAATGCTAAGGAAATAACACACAGATAAAAATAGGAAGTATGCCATGATGAAATATAAGATGAACTTATGTAACCAATACTTCCACAGTGCACGACAACCCTGTGAGGCGAACCCCTAGTGTGTTGATCGTCCCTCTGTGAGACGCAGACCTAATTAAAAGAGGTCTCCAACTATAACGACCGATCCCCCGGGTCTTATGGTGAGTGAAATTTTATTGTAATCTTGACATAATACTAGACCGCTTTTATTTCAATCTGTTTCTAAAAACAAATAAATAGAAAATTCAATTGTAACCCTGCAGGGAGAATTTTACCGATAATCTTCATAAAAACGGTGTCTCCTTCTGGCAGCTAAAATCCGGCAGGACTACACACAGGTACAAGACTTAAAATATCAAAAGTATTAAGAGTGTGTAAACATGGGGAACGGTAATTTAAAACAATCCTTTCCCTTCTTATGTTTCTTACATCAACAGATATGAACAATGGATATATAAATAAATAGAAAACGAGACCAAAAGGAAATTGAAATTATTCCTTTGAAATTAAGTATGTAACAATAACATCGCCCACCTAGTATAAACAGAGGGGGTTGGACAATAAGTAAAAATGATCGGTATATTTTATGTTTTCACCTAGAGACAGCACACTATACAAATTGATGTAAGCATCGTGTGCCCAGTCGATCGTCCCATACTACAAAGGACCTTCACCAATTTAACAATCGCCACATGGGCAATAATTCCATCTGGATCTATAAGATATGCATGGACGAAAGGACACGTCATGCTTTTTTTAGTAGTGGTACTATGGGTCTTTAAGCATTGGATTCAGTTCCAAGGGAGAGGCAAACTAAATGTTCAACAATGTGTATATATAAACTGTTAAAATAAAAATAAATGCAAAAGTAAATGGGGATAGTATCTAATTGTTTTTAAAAAAAAAATAAGGATCACTGTTTTCATATAAAAGAAAAAAACATCAGTGCGACAAACTGGGAAAATGAAATGAAATGTGTTCATGTACAGAAGATAAACTCTTAGCCAAAATTGTTTGGTAACCTTGTGTTTTTCGATGTTTTTAACTGTTTAGAATCAGTCCTGAGGAAGGTGTACAAAAGAAAGCCGAAACGCCGCGTCGACCTTGTGATTCTTTTTCGTTTTTATTTATGCAAAATATTTTTTATTGATATGTACATTACAAATGTTTTTATAGGTTTTGTGAATTGTGAATTGTAATTTGTTTATGTGGAATAAAAATTTTTTAAAAAACAATGTTACCAAGCATACACTGTGATAAGTCTTATTTAAAGTCATAGTCTTCTTGTAAGCACTGTAAACAATTATATCGAACTTGCCATACCCTATGTTTGTCCCTGATATTATAGTGTGGAACTGATACATATTGATAATCAATCACACTCCATTGTACCTTTGCCTTTCCCGTCGATTTGTCGACATGTTTATTTAGGAGATAACTCGCAGTACCAACACTAAAATAGGACAGATTTTATTAGTCCTCTGAATTGGGACTTTGTTATTTCTTCAACACTGAGCAAGAAAACACCCACTTTCTAAAAGTGGTATTTTCAAACGCACAATATAAAAATCATCTTTAATAAAAAAGATGCATTTTTATATTCTGAGTTCAGGTATACTAAACTCCAACTTTCCATCTTGTCCCAATGGGATGTTATATTTATAAGATGTTATAAGTAAACTGCCATTCAATCCTATGGGACAAATAGCCTTTCAATAGTGAATACACTGTATTTCACTATCAGGACATGTCACACACCTCAGTACATGTCCTACCTTTTACATACACTGCACTCTGCCGATGGGGCAACCGTAGGACTAATGTGGGGGATCTTACATGTAAATAAAGGGAAGGTGCACTTGCCAGATCAATATGTTACTAAGGGGGACTGAGTTTTCATTCAATTTCTGTGCGTCTTTAAAACGGGTGCTGTTCAATCGCTGGCATTGGTTCCATTCATGCTTTCTGGATGATTAAAACGTGATTCTACAATGGGGGCAGAACTACATTTACCCTTCAGATAATCCAAAGGGTGCATTCAACTCTCTCAGAAAACTAGGTGAAAGGCGGTTAAGAGAGAGTAACCCTAATTTTTATTTCAAGGACAGCTCATACTTCCCAGGATGGTCCGTCTCACTTAAAAAGTGTAAGAAATGCAGTGCCAAGAATGGCGTTGAATTTCACAGCTAGTATTACATGTGAATGTTACTGACATGTATTCTTTATCAGCACTTAAAACGGATACGCTCCCAAGAAGTATCGACCCAATGTAGAGAAGTGCTGGCACCCGCCATAAGAATTTAAAGAAACACAGTTGTTCATGAAAGTACATGCCCATTTGAAAGTACTGTTTTTTTTTTATAAACAAAAACTACCCTACAATCAATCATCCAGTGCCTGTGCTCAGGTACTAAGGACAAGTCCAGCACCTCGCAAAACCCACCTGCAGGGGACACGCTGCCCCCCCCCCCCGTGGGCCCGTACTGTCACCTGCTCCCACCAGGAAAAGCAGTGGAAGTGCTTCCACTGTCCCCAAACACAGTGATCTGATGACGTCAGACATCACACAGGCGCGCACACAGAGAGCCGACATCATCCACAGGCACTGGGGACGTGCTGGAAGCCATTTGCTTCCAGCGCATCGAAGGTAAGTAAGTCCTTGCTCCAGAGAGGGATCATGAGAGCACAGAGACACCGTGGGAGAGGAAAGATTTTTTCCAATCCGCCTGTGTCTCTCTAAAGTGCATTCCTGTTGTGGGATCATGGGTGGCACTGAGATCGTGCAGCAGGAATGCACCACTAGACATCAGGGAAGTTATTTTTTAGTTGTTGGAGCAGCCCCTTGGGAAAAGGTTGTTCACTTTTTATATTGCGCCATCTTTTGGCTGTTTTCTGCCAATCCTAGGGACAGATCCGCCATTTTTTAGGCCGATCTGTCCCCTGGGGGTTGGAAAGCCACTAGACACCAGGAAATTGTTTACTTATGTGTATGGGCAGCAAACCCTTTAGCAAGGGTCGCACCACTTCCAGGGCACAATTTTCCTCTGTTTCCGCCCCATTTTTTAGGCTGATCTGCCCTCCGGGGTGGTGGTCATAACCACTAGACACCAGGGAATTTATATTTATAGATGCTGGGGAAGTGACCCCTCCAACAAGGGGCACTTTCCAGTATTGCCAAAACACGCCTTTTGTTTTTAAATCCCAGCTTTCAGCATATCAGATTGTTTTTGTAGGCTTATAGGCCCGCAGGAGGGCGGAAAATCAGTGGACAACAGGCGAGAGTTGACGCACCAGCAAGGACATGACCAACAAGAACGCCTTCAAGATAGCTCTCAGCCTCTACCACAGAGAGTTGAGAGAATCGAAGAAAAAGGCCTAAGCTTCACAGATCGAATCAAGCTCCTATAACAGCAGAGAACTCTTCAACATTGTCAAAGAATTCTCCAACCCCTCAGCTGCAACAAAACACGACCAACTTCCACAACTGCTTGACAGATGTTGCCAACTGGATGAAGGACAACTGTCTGAAGCTTAACAAGACAGAGGTACTGATTTTTGGAAACAAAAGCTCCCCATTGGACGAATCCTAGTGGCCCCCCAAACTCAGACCCACTCTTAACCCCAATGACCATGCTAGGAAACTAGACATCATTCTGGACAACAAGCTAACCATCCTCCACATGCTTAGAAAGATATTCAAATGGCTACCCCAAAGCTCAAGATGCACCATTACCCAGGCCCTCATTTCATGCCGACTAGACTGCGATAACACTCCAATCACTACAGATCAAACAGAATGCCGCAGCCAGACTCGTCCTGGATCTCCCTAGATGAACCCACATTACCCATCACCTCAGGGAACTCCACTGGTTACCTGTACAGCAACTATGCAAGTTCAAGCTCCTGACCCATTCATACAAGGCCCTACAAAACTGCAGACCACCTGAACTTCAATCAGAACATCAGACACCTCCACTCTGCATCACTTTTCTAACCCTCACCGCCCGCATCCGATGTAGCAGATGCAGAGGTTGCTCCTTCTCTTACCTAGAAGTGAAGACATGGAACAAGCTACCCTTTCATCTAAGGACCTCCCAATTTCTTACATAGTTCTGAAAGTCCCTGAAGACCTGGCTATTCGGCTAATCATCTGGACCCGGCCAGTAGCTGGATGCCCTCTTGTGACCAACAGCAGTCTACAAATCTACTGATTGATTAATGGATTGTGTGGTGAAGCGGCATTTGGCTGGTGGTATGTGTGGACTGGTGTGTGCCTTGCTGTTTGGCTACAATTTGGCTGGTGGTGTGTGTAAACTAGCGTTTGGCTACCGTATGGCTGGCGGCTGGAATAAGGGTCACCATACAGCAATTTTTTGCCTTTGGTTTGTCCCTCCTTGGGGCAGATTGGAAGGCTGTGATGCAGATCTGCGCCCAAGGTCATACGTCATTGTGTGTTATGAAATTAACTGTTTTATTTTTTGTCATCATTTCCATTTGCTGACTTAATGTTTTTTCTTTTTATTGTAGTTCAAAACTTTTGATTTCCTTGGGGGAGACTCTTACTTGCAGTTTCAGCATTGATAGATCTGCAGTTTGTGTAGTTGTATGTGTTGGGTAAGGAACTTTTTTTGTACTATTTACTTCAAATGAGTATCATTACCCTTCATGAATGTGTTTTTTAATGGCTTAATAATTGCAGCATATTTAGCTTCTGTATTATTGTGTGTCAAATTTATGCAAGATGTGCACTGTATTGTCTTGTGTGTAATTTTCTTTTGTTTTCCCTTTCTAGTGTGATAGTGTTGGTGCTTGCTGTGTGCAGAATAGGTGCAGGTGATCTTCAGTCTAGCTGTCTGAGGCAAGTGAGAGGTATTTTTTGGAGCATAACGATCATTGTGTGGTTTGTAAGGATAGTTTTTTCTAGAAAATTATTGGTCAATAGTTATATTTACTGTTTGATACAGCCACAGTTTGTTGAGTTCGAATTTGGCTTAGAGTTGTTTATTGTTGTGTTTCATTTGTAAGCATTATGGCTACCCATAGGCTGACTGCCCAGCAATTTGTTGGTTTGCTTTTTGAATCTGCCTCTGAACATGGCTCTGAGACTGCATCTGAGGTAGAGGATGAAGTTGAAGATTCTGGCATTGAATTTTCTGTCTGAGAGGAATCATCTCATGACGACTCCACTATTAGTGTTGATGAAGTGCCACTTTTAGAGGAGGACAATGATAAGTCAGGATTGCAGCAAGAGCCAGATGGATTGCAGACAGAGCTGGCAGGCTTCCCATTGGAATTGATGAACCCTGGGTTGTGCCTAATATGGTGCAGACTTTTCTGCCTGCCTTTAGTGGTGTTGAAGGATGTAGAGTCAATATGGAGAACCTTTTGCCTATTAACATTTATCAAAAGTTTATCGATGATGTATTTTTGGATGATATTGTTGAGTAGACTAATTTTAATGTAGAACAGTTTTTGAGGTGACAACAGTGCCAAACTTAAGACCCACTCTACAGCTAACGAGTGAACTCTCATAATTCTCCAAAAGATTGATTAGTTCTGGGGGTTAACTCTGTTGGTGTGATTGCTAGGAAAGCCATCACTGTCTTTATATTGGTCTACTAGTCCCTTGATGGCACAAAATCATCCTGATTGTGGCAGTGTCTTCAAGATTCAGCCTGTTCTTGACCATTTAGTAGATCGTTTCTTAGTATGTTCAGGGAAAGATATATCTGTGGATGAGTCTCTGTTCCTGTTCAAAGTTTGTTTGGTTTTTAGGTAATACATTCCCAGCAAGAGAGTATGTTATGGTATTAAGAAGTGCATGTTGTGTGAAAGTGCCACTGAATATGTGATGGTATTAAGAAGTGCATGTTGTGTGAAAGTGTGAAAGTGCCACTGAATATGTGCATGATTTCAAGATGTACATTGGTAGGGATTCTTCAATTTACCCCACTGGTTACCCATCCACATTTGGAATCAGTGAAAAACGTTGTGTGGGAACTTGTCAGGGGATTTTCTTTATAAAGGTCACTATATATATATATATATATATGTGTGGGCAAATTCTACATGTGCAATTATTTAAGGAACTGTTCAAAGTGGACACTGTAGCATGTGGTACAATCCGCTCTAACCGTAAAGGTTACCCAAAAGAGCTTCTGTGCAAAAAACTTCAAAGGGGAGAGACCAGTGCCTTGCATAGTAATGAACTTCTTGCTTTGAAAGTTTCAGATAGAAGAGACGTCCACAACTATTCATGATGAAAGCACTTCACCCGTAACTGTGTGGGTTCACATAGCAGAAATGTGTAAACCTGTGTACATTTTAGACTATAAGAAGCACATGGGAGGTGTAGATAGAGAAGATCAGAGGCTGAAGGCTTACATTGCTGCTCAAAAGTCATACATCTTGTATAAGACCCAAGAAAGACTTTCCTTGTTGGAGATGTAGAGTCTGTGTCCCAAGAAGAGTATGAAAGGAGAGTTGTATGTGCTGCCCCGAGTGTCCTTCTAATCCTTGCCTATGTGTGTCCACATGTATTAAATTGTACCATACCCAAATCAAGTATTGGGAGCAAACAGGAAGGTAAAAGGAAACTAAATATGGTCTGTATTGCTCTATATTTTCTGTTTAGATACCTGGTTGGCAGTAGTTTCAATTGCTTAGTTACACCTGTTATGTATGCAGTTAGTTGGTATTTCATTATTTTCAAATTGGTTGGCGCTTTGTATTTGAGAAAAGCATTGCTATTTTCAGTTGGATGTTTTATTTTTTTCCTTTCTGAGCTGTGTGTGTGTGTGTAATCTGTTCATTGTGGGAGCGTTTTTGAAACTAAAGTGGCGTGGAGCTTCATGGTGACGTCTGATTAGCATTTGGGTAGTGGTGTGTCTGGGTAGTGGTGTGTCTAGCTGGTGGTGTGTCTCAGCTGGAATTTGGCTGCCAGCGTGTGTGTTGTGACCTGCAGCAAGTCACTACATGCACACACACACCACCCCTGAAATGCCAGCCTATGCATTCCACCAGCTTCCTGATGGTGCGATTGTTGTATCTGAAATGGCATCTGGCTGGTGGTGTGAGTCTGTGTGTGAGGCTGGCAGTGTGTGTGGTTGGCCTCCGGCTGGCAGTGTGTCTGACCTGGGAGTGTAAGTGTGTGTGTGTGTGAGTGTAAGTGTGTGTGTGTGTGTGTGTGAGTGTGGGTGTGTGTGCGTGTGTAGTGACTTGCCGCTGGTTTTAGCCCTTTATGTCACAATCCATCACAAGAGTACACTTCTAAGTCCCCTCCCCAGACCTAAGGGGAGGCACTTAGAGACTAACCGGGCTGCAGGCAGTGGCCCATAAAAGGGTCCAGCTGCCTCCTGTAGCTTGTTTGGTCCCTGTAACTTTAACAGAAGGTCAGGTTAGCCTTAAGAGCCTTGGATTCCACTTGTTTGTTTTGGGTAGAAGAGTGAGGGCAGATCCAGTCTTCTAGCCTCTTGGATTTCAGACAGCAGGTGCAGTCTTCTGACCTTCCACAGGTCCTGCTGAGCAGGAGCTAACACTGTGATGTCAACAAGGGCCCATTGTAATGGAGACCAGTCTGGCTAGAGGGTAAAAAGAATGATGTAGGTCGGAGTGTTAGCTACATCTGCTTGTAAGAGGGCAGGCCTCTTTGAAGTTTATCAAGTCCTTGGACCTAGCCTGTTTTGTTCCTTCCTGTCAAGGGAACAAAATACCTCCCCACACCCAAAGCCTTTTCCCTGTCCTTGGGCCAAGTTCGCACCTCATTCGCACCCACTGCAATGTTGATTACTGGCTGGCACGGACTTCAGGCAGGGCAAAGGTGACTTTCTAAAAGTCAAAGTTCCAAAATATTTATGAAAAATCTGATTTCAATGCTTGTAAGAAATATTTCCATAAGACCAAAAATATATTTTGTAGCTATTTTCTAGGCGGTGAGAATATTTATTAAACGTAATATTGTATCTCAACCCTTACCTATGGAATAGCCAGCTTTACAGTTCCACTACACTGGAGTACACGATGAATGCCTCAGTCCACTCACAGCATTACAATTTACCAGCCCTGGGTATAAATGGTACCATATACAAGGGTACATATACTGAGTTCCTCCTGATCTCACCTCCCGCAAAAATCTCTACCGCTCAAACATGGCTTAAGCACCTAACTGCTCTAAATGTACAACCTACCATCGTAGACTCAGCAAAATCTTTAGGCATAACACTTGACACCAATCTCAACATGCAGCAGCACATCAGCAAAGCAACCAAAGGAGCGAACTTCCAAATCAATACCTTGAGAAAACTTCAACCCTTCCTTCCAGCCAAAGACTTCCAAACTGCAGTACAATCTATAGTCATCCCGCACATAGAATACGGTAGCACCGCCCTCTGCGGGCTCCCCCTAACTACAACGGCCCCCCCAAGAGCGTCCCTTAACGCTGCAGCGAGACTCATCACTGGCTCAAAAAAACACTCGCATATTTCCCCTGACTTTAAATCCCTGAACTGGCTACCTTTTGAAGCCAGAATACATCTGAAAATCGCCTGCATGACACACAAGGCTGTACACATGAACTCACCCGCCTACCTCACTCAAAAGCTGACAATTTCTGGTGGCTCTAGAACTACTAGAAGCACAAACAATCTTCTGCTGAAGCCTCGAAGATTTCGGAAGGAAAAAACCTATTAACGCTCCTTCTCAGGAATGGCGCCCAGGATCTGGAACTCACTCCCTCATGAAACCAGGCTCATCTCCTCCAACAAACTTTTTAAGAAAGAAGTAAAAGCGATCCTCATGGCTAAATACACATGTTCTATTATTCTGTATTTCTCAAGACTCCGCTCTGTATTACCTGCCTGACCCCTTGGTCTATTTGTATTACTTGTATTATCGACTTATTTGATTGTATACATTCCCTCTTTGTATATTTTTATATTATTGACGCACCTGTCTGACTTTGCATACTGTACCTACACCACCTCAACTATTCCTACTCTTGTATTACTGATGCACCTGTGGGACTATGCACCCTGTACTCACCTACCTCAACTATGCCTACCTTTATGCTATCTCCAAAAGCATTTTAAGCACGCTTAAACAAGTATATGCTCCTTCTTTTTGTACTTTTATATTATTGGCGCACTTGTTTGACTATGCACCTTGTACCTACACTACCTCAACTTTGACCTACCTCTTGTATTTTGACCTACCTATGTAACTATGCACCTTGTACCTAACTACCTTAACTATTACATACTATTATTCTATCACCCCCTTGTCCTTGTAAAGCGCTCTGATATCTGCAAAGATCTTGTTTGCGCTATATAAAACTTTCAAAATAAATAAATAAATAAATAAGGAACTTCTAGGAAATCCTCCTTCCCTGATCCGTCTTTCTGCCTCTGCAGCAGATATAGGGTGTTTACCCCCAAACTGCCCTCTGGGGAGCCCGGCAGCCTTCTAGGCACCCAGGAATATTCCTTTTACTGGTGTTTTGGACGGGGAGCAGTTACCCCAAGAGAATGCACCTGTGCTTCCCCCAACCTAGGCTGGACAGACTTTCTGTCCCAGGGGGGGATACAGGTATTTATCCATAAAAGGTGTGTTCTTAGTTTGGGAATGGGGTGGCCCCCTTGGGCATGGGTTTGTCATTCCCCACTACCACAGGCATGCCAGTCATTCTGCTCCTCTTGGGGGGGGCAAGAAGACTGCCCCCTCCGTCCCCCGGTGGCAGAAAGGCCACTAGACACCACAGAATTTTGTTTCTAATTATGTTTTGGGTGGGGAATGCCCCTGCCAAGGGCATGGGCCTGTGCTACCTCACACCTCCTGGTAGGACAGACATTTTGCCACCACGGGATTCAGATAAGAGGTGTTTACCCACATAAGTAGGGTAGCGTCTATATAAGTACAAGTGTGGGAACACTGAGTTGTAGAAACGTTGTGAATGTCCATAGCTTCTGGAACTTCTGCTCACAGAAATGGGAGGATAAACAAACGTTTTTAGCCAAGGATTGAGGTCTGCAAAGACTTCTAGGGTAAGAATATATCAAGGAAGCCACATGAGTTACAGGATCCTGGACTCCCGTATGTGTCTAGTTTTCAGAAATGTCCGAGTTTGAAAGAATTCCCTGGGTAGAGGTAAGCCTGGCCCACGATCCACAGCTATTCACTTTGAAATAAAGAGTTGGTTTTGAGAGAGAAAATGTGATCTGTTCATGTTGCGATTTAGGGCATTTCCTGTTGCAGGCTCATGGCCCACCCACACCATTGGGGTACCATTTTTATCTGGACAAGTAAGGGAACACTGGGTGAAAGAAAATGTGTGGATCCCCAAACCTTCAATCACAGAAATTAAGGGAATGTGTGTTTGTTGGCAAAGTTTCAATGGCATTGTGGGTAAGAAAAGGTAGAGCGATCCACACAAGCAAGAACACCCTGGACACTCTAGTTTATACAAACTTAAGAGAGAAGATTTCTCTGGGTAGCGTGTGAACTAGTGCCCAAAATCTCAGCTACAAACATTGAGAAAAGTGCTGATATTGAAGGGTGAATATAATGTCTCCAAGCTGTGTTTGGGTTGTTTTGTGTTGTGAGCGCTAGGCCTAGCCACACATGTGGAGTACTATTTTTACTGGGAGACGCATGGGAATAAAGAATAGAAGATAATTGCATTTCTTTCTTCCAACCAGTGGGCAAAAAAGAGCACATTTAAAAAAATGTCAACTCAATCACATGATAGTATCAGTAACCCCAAATTCAGAGGAATACAAATAACCACTGTTCGTAAACTCAATATCTTGTGCACATTTCAGAAAGAAATAGGTTTCCTTCATACTTTTTTCCATTCTCTGGATTTTACAGTATGAATTGCAGCATAATAGGCACACAATGAAAAATAATTATAACATGCAGTTCAGTTCGTTTTTGGCTCTGGGATTTGTGTCTTTTTGGGAAGCCTACAAACCTATACATCCTTGTGACCAGAAGGGTCTGACAAGAAATAACGGTATATTGATTTTGTAGATCTGCTTTTGAGACAGAAAAATAACAGATAGAAATGTCGTCATCAATTGCTATTTTGCTCTGCTTATTTTCATTTTTTTTATTGAACGTTTAGTTTCTTGAGAAAACGTTCAAGAATCTACACAAATGATCCCTTGCTCAATTCAGAATTTGGACATCATTTCAGAAATGTAGTTGTTCAGGATACCCATTGGGTTTCTGACCTGTTTCCACCACAAACAGAATGTAAATGTAAATGTATGTATGTATAGGCATTTATATAGCGCACTACTTACCCGGAGGGTCCCAAGGCGCTTCGACCGCTGCAAAACCCTTCCTGGTTTCCCTGAGAGATAGTCCCTTAATGGGTATCTCCAGGGTGAGACCAGGCATCCCCGGCGGTCTGGTGGGGCCGTTAGTGAAGATGAGGCAAGCTAATGCCCAGAGTTGCCGAGTGTGATCGCTGATCAGAGTGGGCACCGAGGCGAGAGAATTATCGAGTCCGCTGACCCTGGTCCAGAAACCTGCCGCGCCGGGAATCGAACCCTGGTCCCGGGCCGTCCTCTGCTCTCGGGTCTGCCGCCTCTAACCAGTGAGCCACACTACTTCACTTACAACAGAAAGTAGAATGAAGCCACATGAATTAGGACCAATTGGCTACCTCTTAAAAAACATTCAAAAGTTATAGTTAAATAATTTTTTGATACAGTTTTGCTTGTTCCCGAAAGTTGGGAAGATGGAGTTGCTAGTATAGCAAACCTTTAGCTGATGCCATTTTAAGAAAGAACAAAAAACATATGTTTTCTTGTAGAGCATTCCCCTCCCATCCGAAGGAAATCCACCACATATGGGAACCTTTAGAATCCCCAGGATGTTAACAAAAAGCATACAAATTTGGCGTGGAAATTTTATGTGGAAAAAAGTTACAAATGCATCAGCGCAAACTACCATAAATATTGAAAAAAGGGTTCAGCACTGAGGGTAGAAAAGCCTCAGCAGTTACTGGGGCCTCAGCAGTTCCTGGGTTAAGTTCTGTGTTTGAAGCTATTTTCCGTATCATTGACAATCAGGAAGTACCCATAAAACGATATTATCGGCTTGCACTGAAACGCACAGGGTTAACTACTCTTTAAACTTCACTCCAATCCACACAGTAATCACAAACACTAAAATGCGATCTACATAACTTTTTTATTTTGTTGAAAATACACGTTTAGGATATTTTTTGTGGAAGCATCATAGTGACGTTTGCTATTTTTACCTGAGTCAAACAGTTAAGTCTCTTTATTTCGTTTTCTGCATCTGCAAAACAATAAATTTACACGATCAAGTTTCGGCATATGGTTTTCTACATTGAATTATTCTAGTGCTTCAATTGTACACTGGCCACATTTTCAAACAGGGAGTCTTTCAGTCTTTAACTGAGTCTGCACTTTTATTTACCCTTCTCAGTCGTCACCTTAAACTGCGTTTGTCAGATATGCAAAACAAAAAGATTCTCATAAATAAGCAATAAAGAAAACTGTCTCTTACTGAAACAGTAGTTTTGCCACTTGATTAGTGGAGTTACGTTTTCACATGCGACTATCAGAAATGAAATAAATTCTCCTATGGCTTAAACAGATATATACGTTCAACTAAACACTTCAGCATAGATCATGTGCCCCCTCTTTTCCCCGCCATTCACTTTGGACTATCTTAGGTCATATTGAATCCTGGGTACTTGTTTAAGAGAAAAGAAAGACACATTTCCACTATCTGCATTCAATAACATAGGCCCACTACAGTACATCTTATAGCTGCCATTAAATATCAACATGCGAGTAAAAAAGCTAGACAAAATGCATTACATTTTAATGTGAAGTATAGTGGGAATTCAGACGATTTTACCAGTCCTTATAAACCAACAGTCATGCACCTTCCCTCCACTCATGATATGATCTTTAATCTCTTTTACGGACCTAAAAAAGACCAAGCAGTTACACTGAAGGCGAAGATCCTGATGTGGTCTTCTTGTTTGATGCTCTAATACTAGAGTTCAATTTCTAGTGCAGGAGGGAAAATTTGATATATATGTATATATGAGGTTTATATTCTTCCTTTGCTTTGAGAAGGAAAAGCAAAGGAAGAATATAAACCTCATTGGTTAATGGAAAGGTAGATAAACTATAAGTACATACTGAGAGAATGAAGTAAAAGGAGGTATAGAATTGGCTACATATATATAAAATGTTTCCCTCCTGCACTAGAAATGGAACTCTAATCTTAGAGCATCAATCAAGAAGACCATATCAGGATCTTCGCCTACAGTGCAACTGCTAGGTCTTTTTTAGGTCAGTAAAAGAGATTAAAGATCATATCATGAGTGGATGGAAGGTGCATGACTGTTAGTTTATAATCAAGGTTAATCAAGTGAAAAAATGGACACTTGTGACAATTCTAGACCATTGGTTAGAAAAACTATGGTATCCTCAAAAGACCCAATGTATACAGGTGTTGCGGTATATATCGTTCATCCGCCCCTACATTGTGGTTTATCGGCAGTTATCATTGGATACCATAGAAAGTGTGGGTGCCTGCCTCATCCAGAGGCTCCTCTGGTCTAGGTTGCAGTGTCCAGAGATGAAAATAGTAGTGCAAAGAAAAATCAAAAAACTGTTAAAAATAAGGTCAACACCAATAAGGATTTTAATGGAATGGTGGAGAACTTATAATAAAAACAAGTGGGTACTTGTCCTAGATCGAGTTAAGGGATCTAGAAGTGCAAATTTACAAGAATGTCGACATGTTTCAGCCCCCTTCGGCTCAACGGAGTCTATGGGGCTTTCGTCAGGACATAAGGACAGACAAACATGGATAATCTACTCACACTTTTTTTGTGGAGTTCAATGGAAGTAGTGAGGGTCAACTTTAGCCACTCAAATCTTAATAACCTGAAAAAGACAATACACACAAACATGTTGTGCAGGGGTGATATACATTCTCACAATATTGCTGGAATGAAGGTAGGCACAGTAGTAAGCATTGGTCTCAACTACCACATTAATGCATATTAGCAAAAAAGTTACACGTTAATTCTAAACAGTGGAGCATCCCCTGGTAGGGTAGAGGAGAGAGGGGGGAGGCAAAGGTGAGTAAGAAGGCTGCATTTTTTGCAGACAAACCTTCTCCGCCATCTGAAGGAGACACCAATCTGAGAAAGAAATCTACCTTTAACCCTCCAGCAGGCAGTATACCATCAGAAATCCACACTTTTGAACAGGCATTATTAAAGGGTATAGATGAAATGACAACCAAAAAGAAACAACATTTTCACAACTTGAGTAATAAAGAACGACAGGCTTTAAAAACTCCATTAAAATCCTTATTGGTGTTGACCTTATTTTTAACAGTTTTTTGATTTTTCTTTGCACTACTATTTTCATCTCTGGACACTGCAACCTAGACCAGAGGAGCCTCTGGATGAGGCAGGCACCCACACTTTCTATGGTATCCAATGATAACTGCCGATAAACCACAATGTAGGGGCGGATGAACGATATATACCGCAACACCTGTATACATTGGGTCTTTTGAGGATACCATAGTTTTTCTAACCAATGGTCTAGAATTGTCACAAGTGTCCATTTTTTCACTTGATTAACCTTGATACTACCTGGGGAAATAAATGGACATGTATTCCTCCTCCCCTCTCTGATTACCCTTGTATTAAGCAGCGGACAGCTGCGGGAACTTTCTCACAACAGTGTATACCACATTGTTTCTCTCTCTCTTCACTTTGGAGTATAACCATGGAGGGTAACGTTGGATTGAGCTTTGGCGAGAGTGACATAGAAGAAATCCTAGCAGGTCAATCCCTTCTTCAGAATAAAGATCTCACTGAAGCACTGGAACAAACAGACAACTGGGACACACTCTCCGAAAAAAAGAGAGAACAAATACGGACTGCGATTCACGGCATTATTATGACCGAATACCTCCGACAAAAAACAGCTCCAAGAGGCCTTTGGGTCAGCAATGCCCCACGCATCTTCCTACACGACCTGGCCTTTCGTAAGGACTGGTCTTCCATCTCCTGGAAATGTACCCTTGATTATCTGGTGCTGATCATCAAGACAGCGAAAAGACTCTCAGAAGCATTATTAGTGGAAATCCAAACTCTTGAAAATGAATTAAAAAAAGGAATAAATCCACTAACCTACAAAAAGAAATTAGATGAACTCACCAAAGAAATGGAAGAGACCCAAGAATTCATTATGCAGAGCAAATTACTGAAACTGAGCAAAGATCTGAAGAAGTTCAGTCAAGAAAAAATGCATCCCTATACTAAAGAGGACTACAACTCCAACGATCAAAGCTCGGATAATGAATCCTTAGGGAGAGCCTCTTCAAACAACTCGGTGAGCAGCTCTGAGGAACACACGCCAAGAAGAGGTGGGTTCAATAATCGATCTCAAAGATTTAGGAGGGGAAACCGATGGCAAAGACCCTTCTACCCAAACATGAACATGCCTCATTTTCAAGCCTACATGCCACCTTACGGGGGATGGATGACACCATACAATTATGGGATGCAACAAATGCCTCAACTGGGCAATGAACAACACCCAGGACAACAAGGACAACAACAACAACAGCCGCCTTTTTTAGGCAGGGGCCAAAACCAATTCAGAGGAAGAAAGAAAACCATAGTCTGGCAAGATCAGCAGAGGAATGTCCAAACGAGAAGCATGTCGTCTGCCCAACCGAGCACGAGCAAAACAAACACTCGCTAATAATCAACATTGCCAACATTGACTTAACAGAAGATCAAAAGAATGTCCTGGAAAAAGGGCTTGGATTTGTCCCCACACCACCAATAGACAATTTCAAGCTAAAGTGTGAATTAGCTGAATTTTGTCGCACCTTGAAACTTAAGGCATTTTTTGCAGACAAACCTTCTCCGCCATCTGAAGGAGACACCAATCTCAGAAAGAAATCTACCTTTAACCCTCCAGCAGGCAGTATACCATCAGAAATCCACACTTTTGAACAGGCATTATTAAAGGGTCTAGATGAAATGACAACCAAAAAGAAACAACATTTTCACAACTTGAGTAATAAAGAACGACAGGCTTTAAAAACTCTTGAATCAAATGCGGATATTGTCTTTAAACCAGCGGACAAGGGGGGAGGGATCGTGATCCTCAGTAAAGAGGGCTACAACTTACAATGCCTCTCCCTCCTATCAGACACAAAGTACTACAAGCAAATCGATGAGGATCCCACAGAAAGACTTCAGAACACTATCAACATAATGGTCCATGAAGCTGAAACCAACAGGTGGATAACAGGGAGGGAAGCTGATTATCTGTGCACGAAGGAACCCAAAATTCCTTTCTTTTATTTCTTTTATTCCTTACCCAAAACCCATAAAAATAAATCACCTCCACCAGGACGCCCCATTGTGGCTGGCATAGGATCATTGCTCGAACCCCTGTCCAAATTCGCAGATGAGTTCCTCAAACCATTAGTACAGAAGATACCAACCTATCTTAAATATACACGTGACATGCTAGTACAAATCAAAGATATACCTTTTGACCAAAACACCATGCTTCTGGTAGGTCTTGACGTGGAGTCACTGTACACCAGCCTGCCTCAAGACGACACCCTGCAAATGCTGGAAGATGTCCTCTACAGTGAAGACTGGGAATACCATACTCCTAGACACTTTATTTTACAGTGTTGTCAACTAGCACTCAAAGAAAAAAAATTTGAATACAACGGAATGTTGTTTTTACAAAAGCATGGAACATCGATGGGCAGTGCCTTCGCCCCTTCGGTGGCAGGATTGTACGTCAGCAACTTTGAACACAAATTTGTACAAAACGAGACAAACCCGTACTCTTCCAGTATCCTATACTGGAAGAGATATATTGACGACATCCTCCTCATTTGGGACATCAAACTTGACCTGGACCTTTTTTTGAGGTGGTTAAATGAAAGGGACCCTTGGCTCAAATTTACACACATGGCCAACAACACGTCCATTGACTTCCTTGATCTTACTATCTTTGCAGAAGACAATCAATTGAAAACTAAAACTTTCACCAAACCAACTGCGAAAAACAGTCTACTATCTTATAAGAGTCACCATCCTAAACCACTGAGGGACAATTTACCTTATAGTCAATTTTTACGTTTAAAACGGAACTGTACCAATACAGATGACTACAAAGCCCAAGCGAAGGATCTGTGCACCAAATTAAAACAAAGAGACTACACGCAAAGTACCATCCAGAAATGCATGAAACGTGCGAACCACCAACCCAGGGAATGCCTCCTACAAAACTATCCTAAAGACCCCATACCGGACCTTATGACCTGTGTAACTACGTTCTGCCCATCCACCTATGAGGTCCAAAAACTGGTAAATAAGAATTGGAAAATCCTCAATACTGGAAAATTTAATTGGCCAAAACCACGTTTTGCCAATAGAAGAACAAAAAATCTGCGAGATACATTGGTTCATACACGGCCACGACAAATACATAATCAAGAAACCATCAGAAACATTTCCATGTCCCCGGTCAGTGGTCACTACCCCTGTGGAAATTGTACAGCCTGCCAATTTACCACCCATTCGAAACAGTTACAACTGTCAGAGACTCTAAACTGGACCCAAAAGCAACACACGAACTGTAATTCTTCCTGTGTCATCTACATGGTCAACTGTCCATGCAAAAAACTATACATAGGTATGACGTGTCGCAAAGTAAAGATCAGAATAGGGGGAACATCGTAGCAATATTCGCTTGAAAAAAACTACAACCAAATTGTGTGCCCATTTTCTAGAGAAGGGACATTCTTGTGATGACATCAGATGGACTGTCATCGAAATGCTGACGGAAAGAACCCCCAACGCTGAAAGAATTTTGCATGAAAAAGAACAAAGGTGGGTGGACCGTTTGAAAACTAATATCACAGGCATGAACGACAACGTCCCCTGGCACCAGTTTGCGGTCCATTGAATGTACACTGATTATCACCATTCAGATACAATGAGGCTACTGTATTTCAACTAAGTTTGATACCCATCGCATCCCGTGATAAGTATTCAAATAATTGCCAAATCACTACTCACATACATAATTACACCAGTTTGAATGTATACTTTTGACAATGAGGTTTTTGTCCCGAACCCTATTATATCTGGGAGCTCTCGCAGCTAAACAAACCGGAACCAACATAATACTCTTACCGTTTTGCTTCAACCTAATACTGCTTACTAACTGGCATAACGTGTGTTTTTACTATTGAGTATCCTAGTGTTCAGGTCTCCGTGTCACACCTAAATAAAGTTGGGCTTTTCAAAACAATCCCCGTCAAAAACACTCCCCCGGACATCAGCTCGACATCCGGGGGCAGAGTCAGCACAAGCGGCGCAGGATCCCATACACGCGGGTAATGGCGGAACGAGTCACTCAGGGAAGTTTGCTCTTCCCGTGAGGTAAGGTGATTCTGACCTCTTTTACCTCTTCCCCACAGCTCTGGGCCTCCCCGATGACAACTTAAGACTCTACATTAGGGGGTAAGTCCAAAACTTGACTGTGAATGTGAGTGCGCTACTTCAAATTAACGCGTTGGGGTCAGTTACTCCGCGTTTCCCTCCACAAGCGTAAAACCTTTTTTATGAATCTCCATTTATCTTGATTCATTCGTCCGCCATCAATAGACATTGGGATTGTTTCACAGCTATTACAGAGTTCATTTACCGAGACTCAGTACGAATGACCGGTACCCCCCGGGGTCCTTTAGAATGAACATTTCACACAATATATTGCTTATTTTACACATGATGCTGTAATCAAAATCTTGCAGCCTTCTTACTCACCTTTGCCTCCCCCCCTCTCTCCTCTACCCTACCAGGGGATGCTCCACTGTTTAGAATTAACGTGTAACTTTTTTGCTAATATGCATTAATGTGGTAGTTGAGACCAATGCTTACTACTGTGCCTACCTTCATTCCAGCAATATTGTGAGAATGTATATCACCCCTGCACAACATGTTTGTGTGTATTGTCTTTTTCAGGTTATTAAGATTTGAGTGGCTAAAGTTGACCCTCACTACTTCCATTGAACTCCACAAAAAAAGTGTGAGTAGATTATCCATGTTTGTCTGTCCTTATGTCCTGACGAAAGCCCCATAGACTCCGTTGAGCCGAAGGGGGCTGAAACATGTCGACATTCTTGTAAATTTGCACTTCTAGATCCCTTAACTCGATCTAGGACAAGTACCCACTTGTTTTTATTATAAGTTCTCCACCATTCCATTAAAATCCTTATTGGTGTTGACCTTATTTTTAACAGTTTTTTGATTTTTCTTTGCACTACTATTTTCATCTCTGGACACTGCAACCTAGACCAGAGGAGCCTCTGGATGAGGCAGGCACCCACACTTTCTATGGTATCCAATGATAACTGCCGATAAACCACAATGTAGGGGCGGATGAACGATATATACCGCAACACCTGTATACATTGGGTCTTTTGAGGATACCATAGTTTTTCTAACCAATGGTCTAGAATTGTCACAAGTGTCCATTTTTTCACTTGATTAACCTTGATACTACCTGGGGAAATAAATGGACATGTATTCCTCCTCCCCTCTCTGATTACCCTTGTTAGTTTATAATGACTGGTAAAATCGTCTGAATTCCCACTATATTTCACATTAAAATGTAAAGCATTTTGTCTAGCTTTTTTACTCACATGTTGATATTTAATGGCAGTTATAAGATGTACTTTAGTGGGCCTATGTTATTGAATACAGATAGTGGAAATGTGTCTTTCTTTTCTCTTAAACTTGTACCCAGGATTCAATATGACCTAAGATAGTCCAATGTGGATGGCGGGGTAAATGTTTAGTTGAACATATAGCTGATCTTTTTTTCCTTTCCATGTGTATAGATATAACTCTGTCCAATGAAAGAAGTGACCCCATATGAAATGTTGTCCTGAAGAAGGTGGTCCCATATCTATTGGTCTCAACCACCGAAACGCTTCGATGCCAGTGTTAAAATAAGGAATCCAAAAAATCGAAGGGACTCTAGGATACAAGGGATACTCCTGTACAAAGGGTTCCATTTAAAGTATTTAGGGCTATTGGATCAGACTGATGTTTAATCAGACTATTATAACTGTTTTCCTAGTGGGGTGTTACATTTTATAATTTGTTTTATGATCATGTTTCGTGTTTTTTATTAATGTGTTTTATACTTTTTTTGTACATTGTGACCACGCACAGTGGAATGGATAAATTGTGTAAAAGATTTAATAAATTGCATATACTTTTCAGGATTTCATCCGGAATTTTAAATTTTGAGATAAAAAAGAACTCCTATAAATAAAATAGTGCAACCATTATATTTTAGTCTGAGAGTATACTTGGGACTTTTGTTGGCTGTAGTGGACAAGTGAATGCATGTTTTAATTAATGAACACAATGAATGGAAGGATGGTGTGAAGATCTTTTGTACCTAATACATTAATGCATATGACGGTCAGCTATGTTTTATGAGCTCTGGAACTCTCCAGTAAGGCTGTGTTGTAAGTGAAAACATGATGCAAAGATTATTGATAAAGGTGCCTTGTTCATTTCACATCATGAAACGATGATCGAGCCACAAGCTGCATATAAATTAACAAGCAGCATTATCATATGTTGCCTGTGAGGTGGATGTGAGGCTAAAGCTGTCAAATCTGTGAGCAATGCTCGTCTGACCTGTTCATGTGTGCTTGTATCTATATCAAAACAGCAATGTCTTGTGTTGTAGACATGACCAGAATTCCAAGCTGCTGCCTCGCATGCGTGCTGCCGGAGTACATGTCACAGAAAGGCTGATGAGGCACTTTGACTTTTGACTGTGTTGAGTGTGCGCGGTCATAATCAGCAACTACTGCTCTACTTCGTCATAACAGAAATGTATTAAATGCGCTATCCCTACATCGTTAATATGTATTGGAAAAAGGTGATGGTCTTGGAAAGTACTGGCCTGCCTTCCATTTACGCAGTTGCAGGCCATCAATCATTCTTTATTTGCCAGTCCAATCTGAAATTGTTCTTTTGTACCGACTACTAGCTATGTAGGCCACTCGTGTTCGAATTGCTTCCCAAGCCATATTGATACGGATTTGCATAATTAACAATTAAATGGCTTTCAAATGAGGCTGCTTATTGAAAGTTTTTCATTTAGGCTGAGCTCGTCAATAAATGAATCCCTTTTTCCAGTTACCAGCAGGAGTATAACGACAATTAGTAATAATTGGACAGCACACTCAAATAAATAAGAAGGAATTAGTTACTTACCTGTACACTATAGTTCTCCAGTATTATCTTTCATAGATTCACATGCTTGTATCTTCCCCGTCGTCATGGTGGAAGTCTCACGGTAACAGAATGACCAAAGCAGTATCATAGAGAAGAAAAAACTGCATAGAAAAGCCCATAGGGACTGTATTATTTGTTAACCAGACCTCCTCATTGTTTGGTCCAAAAGCCAGCCAATCAGCATTACTGCCCTGACCTCACACTCCCCAGCAGAACCTTCCTGCCTCAGATTTCCAGCCCCAAATGCAAGGCATGGATAAATACCGAGATAACAGGTTCTACCTGAGAAACAGGGAGGTGGGCGGGCGCATGTGAATCTATGAAAGATAATACTGGAGAACTATAGTGTACAGGTAAGTAACTAATTCCTTCTCCAGTATTACATCTTTCATAGATTCAAATGCTTGTATCAGAGTAGCAAGTAGTACCCAAAACCTGGAGCGTTTACAAGGTAGAACTCAGAAGTATGGTTCTGCTGCGTAGATACCTTTTAAACATAATTTGAATATACGCAGAGCAAATAAGAATAAAACCGAACATCATTCATAGCGTACATGGTAAGTTCTTCAAAGAAAGACTTATTAAACCATCTATAACAATAATAGACTTAAAATATATACTGTACATAATATAAACACAGAGCAAAGAATACCTTATTGGAACAGACGTCTCAGAACAGCGTGTCCCACTGCTGTGTCCTCTTTCCACACAGTGGCCAGACAGTAGTGCTTGGTAAATGAATGCACACTCTTCCACGTTGGCGCTCTGCAGATGTCAGGTAGAGACACTCCTGCAAACAATGCCATAGATGTCGCCATCTTTCTTGTGGAGTGAGCATTCACCCTGGAACGCAGCGGCTTTCCAGCTTTTTCATAACATTTAATGATTGCCGACGATATCCATCTGGCAATACTCAGTCTTGACAGAGGCAGTCCTTTTCTCTGACCCTCAAATGCAATAAGTAATTGTTTCGATTTCCGAAACGTTTTTGTTTGCTCAATGTAGAATTTCAAACACCTGGAGATATCCAAGGAATGTAGAGCCCTTTCTGCATCAGAAGAAGGATTGCTGAAAAAAGTAGGCAAAATAATTGGTTCATTAAGATGAAACGAAGTAGGGACCTAAGGTATAAATTTTGGATTTGTCCTTAGTATCACTCTGTCCTGCCGAAATTGGAGAAAAGGCTCTTCCACTGAGAAGGCCTGAATTTCGCTAACTCTCCTCACCGAGGTGAGTGCTAGAAGCAGAGCTGTCTTCCATGAGATAAATTGCAAGTCTACCTTGTGTATAGGCTCGAATGGTGGCCTCATAAGTTGTGCCAGAACTGTGTTGAGTTGCCAGGGTATTGGCGGCCGTTGAATGGGTGGAAAAGCTCTAAAGAGCCCCTTGACAAATTCCTTGATTAGTCTGTGAGACCAAAAGAGATGGCTCATTCGGCACCCTCCTGAATCTTGATATTGCCATCAAATGCACTTTTAACGAGGCATGAGACAGACCTGCTTTTGATAAGGACAGCAAATGAGGCAAAATACTTTCAGGGGGTACTGTAAGCGGGTGAAGTTATTTACCAGCACACCAGTGACAGAAATGTGTCCATTTCGCTGCGTACGTTTTATTCGTAGACGTAGCCCTAGATTGCGATAATATGTCCCTGCAATCTTGCGGTATGATCATGGACTGGAATTCTCGCTCATGAGGTTCCATGCTGATAATTTTAGCGATGTCAGGTCTGGATGTAGAATCTGGCCGCTGCTCATTGATATGAGGTTCTGGAACGTCTGGAACTGGAACTTGTTGCCCTTTGAAAGTTGTAGCAGGTCTGAAAACCATGCTTGTCTCGGCCAAGCTGGTGCCACCAGATTAACCTGACATGGTTCTGATCTTATCTTGCGAAGCACTCTTGGAATCAATGGAAATGGTGGGAACGCGTAAGCGAACATTCCCGTCCAGTCCAGGTGAAACGCATTTCCTTTGGAATCTTGTTGAGGGTACCTGGACGCAAACTGTTCATATTTTGAGTTGTCCCGCGTCGCGAATAAATCGAACGTTGGTGTGCCCCATTTTTGAAACACTCTGTGAAGCTGGGTGTTGTTCAGCTCCCACTCGAGCGACACACTCTCCGTGCGACTTAGGACATCTGCCATTGTATTGAGAATGCCCTGAATATGTTGTACTTGAATAGAGATGTCGTGTCTTATCAGCCATTTCCAAATCCTTTGCGCCAGCGTGGAAAGCTGTTTGGACAGTGTTCCCCCTTATTTGAGGAGATAAAACATTGTCGTGGTGCTGTCTGTCTGCACAAGCACCGACGATCCCTGAACTCTGGGTAGAAAAACTTGAAGCCCCAGAAACACCGCTTTGAGCTCCAACATATTTATGTGAAGTTGCGCTTCCCATTCCGACCAGAGACCTTGGATTTCCAGCTCCGTAAGGTGTGCACCCCATCCTTGCAACAAAGCATCTGACGTCATCACATATTTGTGACTGAGGTTCGAAAGACAGACCCTGATTCAAGTTCTCCCGAACCTTCCACCATGACATGGCCACCTTCATTCGATGAGATATAATGATCCAATCTTCAAATGTTCCTTTTGATTGAACCCACTGCTCGTCTAGCTGTTCCTGTAAAGGTCTCATCCAAAGACGGCAGTTTGGAACCAGTGGGATACAGGATCATATCATTCCCAACAAGTATTTATATATCCTCACAGTAGTGAACCTTTTTGCTTGCAGAGAGGTTGCTAGGCCTATAATTTTCCTGATCCTTTCCTTCGAAGGATATGCGGTCGCTTCCTTTGTGCATATCCATGCTCCTAGGAATTGAATGCCTTGTGCTGGGACAAGAGATGACTTTTCTAAGTTGGTCCGCAGGCCTAACCGTTGAAACAGTCTGATGCAGCAATGCAGGGATGTCTTGGCCTTTTTGAAGGATGGACCTGTCACAAGCCAATCTTTGAGATAAGGGTAAAGGCAGTGACCCTTCAACCTTAAGTGGGCCGCCACCATGCATCTCGTAAATACCCTCGGGTCAATTTGAGGCCGAATGGCAAAACTTTGAATTGAAAATGGCGATTCTCCACAACAAACCTCAGATACTTTCTGTGCTTCCGATGAATTGGTATATGGAAGTATGCATCCATGAGATCCAACGAAGCCATGAAGTCTTTCCTCTTTAGCATAAGTAGAATCTCTTTCAGCGAGAGTATTCGAAAAGGATTTTTTTAATGTATTGATTTAGATCCCTCAAATCCAATACCTGTCTCCATTTCGTAGTTTGCTTCTTTTTGACGAGGAAGAAATGCGAATAAAAGCCTTTCCCTCTGTGATGCCGAGGTACTTCCTCTATAGCCCCTTTTTGTAGGTGTAAAAGGACCTCCTTTTGCAGCTTCTGAGTATGTTGATGGTGCCTGAACACCGGGGGATGATCTGGTGGTATTTGCACAAACTCTAGGGTATGGCCCCTGTTTATTACGTCCAAAACCCATTTGTCCGATGTTATGGACAGCCAATTTGTGAAGAATAGAGACAGATAGTGGTCGTTTTCGGGAACTTGCTGAGTGGAGAGTGCCATCATGAGATCATTGCAGTCTATTAGACTGCTGATTCTTTCCTCTGTTGGAGGACTTGCCTCGGGACTGCTGCTGAAAGGAAGAGTTGGAAGACCTATATTGTTGACCTGTATTGTATTGCCTATAGCTCTGCTGGTTATAGGGCTGATATCTGTTGGATTGATATGTAGATCGCTGATTGAATTGGCCTCTCGCACCTCTTTTGCGAAAGGACTGAAACCTTCCTTGTTGAAGGGACCCCAGTGCTCTCGCGGTATCCGACTTGATGCCCTGCAGGGCCTCATCTACATGCTTGCCGAATAGATTTTCGCCATCAAAGGC
Organism: Lissotriton vulgaris; assembly: GCF_964263255.1. NCBI lineage: Eukaryota > Metazoa > Chordata > Amphibia > Caudata > Salamandridae > Lissotriton > Lissotriton vulgaris. The sequence continues at coordinate 339,984,338 of NC_141697.1, forward strand.
CATGTCGATAATCTTCACCTGCACCTCCGGCCGGAACGAGGTTGCCTTTAACCAACCCTGACTTCGAAGGGAAACTGCTCCCGCCATCTGTCTAAAAGCCATAGAGGAAACATCCATGGCAACATCGATAGATTCCGAGGCTGATTTCGCTCCATCACGAAGGATAGCAGTTCCCTCTTCCTTCTTGTCCTCCGAAAGTGCAGCTAAAATGGGCGCCAAATCCGACCACATTTGTCTGTTAAAGCGGCTGAGTAGAGCCATAGTGTTGGCTGCTTTAATAGTGGAGGCTGCCATCACTGCAAATCTTTTTCCAGCTCCGTCCATTCTCCTTCCCTCCTTGTCTGGTGGCACCATCGAAGTGGAAAGTGGGTTTTTTGAGTTCCTTTGCGCCGCTTGTGTCACCAACGACTCTGGCCTAGGGTGTCCTATCAGGCAGGCTGGAGAAGACTCTGGTGCTCTGTATTTCTTTTCGAATCTAGCAACCGAAACCGCAATGGAAGCCGGCGTTTTCAAAATTTTTAGACCTTCATCCCAAATATGTTGGATTAATTGGGATTGATCGTGAAGACTTCCTGGCGCTGTCTTTGAAGTCGTATAAGAAACATTCTGTTTCTTGAACTTCCATCTTTAGATCGAATCTTCTAGCTGCTTTCTCTATAATGTCGTGGAATCCTCCAATATCTTGAGGAGGAGAAATGGATGGCGCCGGAGTAGGCGAGGGAGCTGACGGCAAAACATACTCATTCCACTCCTGGTCTCCCGAATTATCCTGCAGGAGTTCACCCTCCTCAGGCTGATCATCATCATCGGTGTCGGTCAGGTCATCTCTGATTGTCACCACTGTTGGCGAACGAGGAGTCTGCGTTTGATGTGTATTTTGGGCCCTCAGAGGTTGCGTTGCAGGTGCCGGTGTAGATGACAGAGGCGCATTTGCCTCTGGAAAACGACGATTATAGTCATTAATCATAAGCCTCAGGTCAGATTCTAGAGATACAGGCATAGAGACTGACTATTCTCTTGCTTCTTCCTGCTGTTCTTCATCCTCACCATAGTCACCAGTCTCCTGGAAAGATTCATACCTGGAAGACTTTGACTGAGCCCGTTCCTTAAATGAAAAAACGTCCTCCTCATCTGTGTCCTGGCTCTTTATTTTAAGCTGTGAGGGACTATAGGCCACTCCAGATGACTCCTCGTCATCTGAGTCTTGCTTAAGTAGATTGGACGGAGGCAGAGGAGAAATTTGCGTCCCCGACGTGAATTCCGCCGATTTACTTATCGACGACGATCCCCTCGACGACTGAAATGAACGGATGGAGATTAAGGTCTTCGACTTTGGCGATTTAAAGGCCTTCGCTGTCGAAATCACACTCATCGTCGACGCAGTCATCGTCGATGGAGCCATCGCCGACGGAGCAGTCGTCGTCAGAGCCATCGCCGACGGAGCAGTCGTCGTCAGAGCCATCGCCGACGGAGCCGTCGTCGTCGTCAGAGCCATCGTCAACGGAACACTCGTCGACGGGGTCTCCATCGTCGAGGTCGTCGTCGTCGATGAGGTCATCGTCAACGGTTTCCTCGTCGACCGGATAGTCGAACTCGTCGACGTAGTCGTCGTCGACACTGACTTAGATCCTGTCGTCGACGCCGCTGACGTCATCGAAATAGTCGTCGTCGACGCTGAAGTCGTCGACGGGGCTGATGTTTTTACCACAGATTTTGAAGCAGAAACCATGGAACTGGTCGCCGGAGCAGAAGATGACCCTTTTTGACCAGACGACTTCTTGAGAGGAGTATGAGGTACAGAAGACGCCTCCTTCCCCTTAGACTTAGTGTTTTTAGGCTCCACCATTTCTTCAGAATGTGAGGCCTTCCTCTTTTTAGGTGTTTGAGCAGCAAACTCCTCACCAGAATCTGAATCTGATGCGGCCTTCTTTTTTTGAAGCCACAATAGCAGACGAGCCTCTCTGTCCCTCAAAGTTTTAGCAGAGAAGGTTCTACAATATTTACAATCCTTGGCTATATGCTTTGGATGAAGACAGTATAAGCAGTCCTTGTGAGGGTCTTCAGAGAAAAGCCTTTCCACAGGATCTGCAAGGTCTGAAAAGCCTCTTTTTAGAGCTTTCAGCCATTATAAGGCAAAATAATTGACAGACAATACCTTATCCAGAAGAAAATTCAGTTGAAAAAGGCCAAAAGTTCAGATTGGAAATAACAAACTGAGCAGAGCTCAGGGAGACTCCTTCCTCACACGAAGGCGGTTGGAAATCTGAGGCAGGAAGGTTCTGCTGGGGAGTGTGAGGTCAGGGCAGTAATGCTGATTGGCTGGCTTTTGGCCAAACAATGAGGAGGTCTGGTTACCAAATAATACAGTCCCTATGGGCTTTTCTATGCAGTTTTTTCTTCTCTATGATACTGCTTTGGTCATTCTGTTACCGTGAGACTCCCACCATGACGACGGGGAAGATACAAGCATGTGAATCTATGAAAGATGTAATACTGGAGAACATAAGTTACTTACCTGTGATTGCAGTTCATTCCTGGTTGAAGTGGGACTCCCACAGTACCACAGTAAAGCAGTATGTAATAGTATTAAAGGCTATAATGGCAATGCAAAGTCAATGTAATAGCCTATCCATGTACTATCTTAAAAAAAGGACCAAACTTGAAGCACAAGTTACTTACCTTCGGTAACGATATATCTGTAAGAAACATTAGTAGTGATAGATTCCTTACCTTAGAATTACCCCCAGGCCTCAGACTGGATCCGGAAAGTTTTTTGTCAACAGTACCCCTGCGCGTCGGTAGGCGTCGTTGTGTGGCCCGCGTGCGTCTTTGGCGTCGTTGGTGCCGTGATGACGTCGGAGCTACTTAAGCGCGCCCACATGCGCTGATGTCAGTTCTGCACACGACTTTCCGTGCCAGGAACGCAGAGCCATACAAGATACTGACCAATGGTGCCATGAAACTAGGGCCCTGAAAGGGATGACCTTAACCCTAGAAATCAGTTTGCAGAACGGGTAGGATGTGTGGGGTGGTAAGGAATATATCATTACTAATGTTTCTTACAGATATATCGCTACTGAAGGGAAGTAACTTGTGCATCTGAAAGAAACATGTAGTGATAGATTCCTTACCTTAGAATAGATACCCCAGCAATACCAACCCCAGTGGTGGGTCTGCGAACCAAGATCACACCACAAAGTCCTGGAGAACAGAACGGCCAAAGAAGCTGTCTCTCCGGACTTGGTTGTCCAGGTATTAGTGCTTGGTAAACATGTGCAGCGAGGCTGAAGTAGCTGCCTGACTAATGTCCTGCAAGGGAATGCCTCGTCCCAGAGCAGTAGTGGCTGTGGTCGCACTGGTAGAATGGGCGTGCAGCCCCACCGGAGGCTCTTTTTTAGCCAAGGAATAACAAGCCTTTATGCACAGAACGACCCACCTAGAAATGGTGCGTTTGTGCACAGCCCGGCCTTTCTTTGCGCCCACGTAGACAATAAAGAGTTGGTCACCCACCCGGAACTGTTGTGTGCGGCTCAGATAGAAAGAGAGCCCACGTTTTGGGTCCAGACGATGGAGCCTCAATACCTCTTTAGAAGGATGCGGAGGCGTAAAGAAGGTGGGTAAAGTGATGGTCATGAAAAACAACCAACTCCCTCACAGACATGTTTCACACCCCCTGAGGTGGAAGCCCTTGTGCGCTTGTGGGTCAGGGACAAAGGGTGCATTTGGGTGGAGGTGCTTCACACCTATCCCCCAGCAGGAATAGCATTCAGGGCAGAGCCTCACAGGCTTCCTGCCCTTTGATATTTTAGCTAGGGCCTTTTCAGCTAGTAGAGATGCCTGTCCCCCTGACCAAGCCCGACTTTTGGCGGAAAGGTCGGCAGGAAAATTAGTAGTCAGGAGAAGTGTGTCCCCTCTCTGCCAGGACCACCTCTATGGTGCCCTGCATCGAGGTAACCCCTCCTTAAAAATTCCTACATTCAATTGGTGTAGTCACCCTAAAGGCAAGCAGCCCATTGGCTACCATCTACCAATACCTGTAATGCTCCTAAATCAGTGTTAAGGGCCACCCCTGAACCTTGATCCTCAGATTCCTGCAACCTACGAAGAAGGATAAAGAGCACACCCTGCAGCAAAGCTTGAAGATGATGACTGACTTGGACGCAGACCTACCAGCCTGTCTCCAGCTTCAAGAGCCTGTGAAGAAGACAACGCCTGTCTAGTGGCTTCCAGAAACCCAAGGAAAACTGCCACTCTTCAACAAAGACCAGATCTCCCGAGGACAGCGGCCCTATCCTGAAGAATCCTACTACAAGGACTCCAGATCCAGCAGGAACAGCAATTCCTGCCTACTCGGCACCCGACGCCCACAGCTCGAGTTGAGTGGCTCACCTGTCCAGTAAAGTCTCCCCAGCGATACTGACCTCGACTCAATCAGTGGCTGACCTCTCCTGGACTCCACGAAGATGCAGCAGCCTCTTCACCAATGGTCCCCTGACAGCAACAGGCTCTGGTACAGAGAATCCGACACCTAAAGGCACCCCATAATCCTCAGCTCGTGGACTTTGGGTGGCCCAGCAGATGGTGCCCAGGCCTTCTCCGACATCTCAGCGTTGCTGCCCAGCTGGTTGTCACCTTCGTCAAGTCTCCTGGTCTGAGCCTGCAGCCTCCTTGTGCGACCGAGATCCCCATTTACGTGCAGTGGGCCCCCACTGCTGATTTGCACCCTGTACCCGGCCACCCCTATACCGCTGGTGGTGTATGACAGGTGCTGCTTTGTGGCCTTCCCTGTGCTTGATTTAACCCACTGGGACCTGTACCCTGAAACCGCGCGTACTTACCTGCAAACTGCACATTTTGTGGGTGCCCCCAGTCTCCATTGACTAACATTGGGCCTAGTGACCTCTGCACCCGGCCACCCCAGTGCCGCTGGTGGTACAGTACCTACAGTGATCTCACTCTTGCCCAGTGCTGGACCAAACCCATGAAGACTGGATTTGTAAGTTGAGTACTTACCTCTAACTGCATATACTGTTTTCCTTCCACAGGATTGCATTGCATTTCTGCCTATTGCACTAAATATCTATCTCCTACATTTGCTAAGTTTGCTATTTTTTGATTGACATTGCCAAAGTATTTTCAATACTCCTGTAAAGTACTTCTAGGCCTTTACAACATGATACCTATTGCATACTATTGCATGCGGAGTTCCTCTTGGTTCTATAATTAAATAACTAAGTAATAACAAATCAATTGGTCTAGGATTCAGACTTTGAGAGTGTGTAATCATTACTTGCCCGAGTGTGTACAGCAAATGCTAAACAGCTCCCTGTGACAAGCCTAACTGCTCAACCACACTACCACAAATAGAGCTTTTAGTATTATCTACTTAAGCCTCTGTAAATCTCTGGGGATCCACTAGACTCTGTGCACACTATACCTTACTTTGGTATAGTATTTATTATTTATTTATTTAGGGGGTTTTATAAAGCGCTTGGTGACGCACAACGGCGTGTCCCCGCGCTGAGGAGCAACTCTTACTGGAACCTATAGAAGCGGCATACCTTACTGAGCGAATAGTGCAGTTTTAAGTTTGGCTCTAAAAATTGATTCTGATGGCTCTAATCTCAGTGCCATGGGTAGTTTGTTCCATCTTGAGGCTGCAAGGTACCTGAAAGATCTTCCGCCCATTCGAGCTCTAGACACCTTGGGAACGACCAGGAGTCCAGAGCCAGAGGATCTCAACGAGCGAGACGGCTCGTAAGTAGTCAGAAGTCCCTGCAGGGGAAGAGGAGATCTCCCATTGATGATCCGATGGCACGTACATAGAGCTTTAAATTCTACCCTGCTTCTGACCGGGAGCCAATGCAGAGATCGGAGGGCCGCGGCAGATGCGGCTCTTCTGGGTAGTTTAAGCACTAAGCGGGCAGCAGCATTCTGTAGGACCTGTAGGCGGTTGAGGTTCTTCTCCAAGGTCCCTAAATAGAGAAGATTGCCATAGTCCATCTTTGATGTGACTAGTGCATGCACCAAGGTTTGTCGGGCTCTCACAGGTAAGAACTTCAAAGTCTTCCTGAGACTTTTAAGGGTCCCAAAACATGATCCGACCACCTGATTGATCTGGGGGCCAAAGGTGAGGTCAGTGTCAAACCAGATGCCCAGATTCTTTGCTTTCTGGCACGGAGAGGGTGTTGGACCTAGGCAGGATGGCCACCATGCTGACGTCCACGCTGATTGGCAGCCCCCCACGACCAGCACATCACCTCTGTATCTACAGAGACCGCTTCCTCCAACAGTGCCCAACCCACCATGCTTTAGTAATATATTTACAACAGTGTTCTCCAAAAAGCCCCACCAGCTACATACAACACCCTTACCATTGACCTGTTGAATACATTTGCTACACTTGTTCTTTGTCTGACGCTTGGATTTTTTCCCAATCCCTATTTCTTCAGTGATGTAAAAATGAATGCAGCACCCCCAGTCTGAAAATTGTTACCTCATCACTGAGTACAGGTGTTTATTTGTACCGTGGCAAATCGTTCAGGTTAACAGGATCGTAAAGCAATATCAAAGAGCTATGCTGCAAGAATTATGGAATAGGCAGCCTTTCTAGTTTTAATAAAGACAAAAATTTCTTTTTTCCTGAACAATGTTTAAGGGAAACAGCGGTTTATCCAAGAGACTGGGCCACAAAAATAAACTGCATCTATGCCAGTTTGGGAGTTCTTCAACTGCACTTCACACGGGCAAAGATGCTGCACTTCACCTAATAATATACGTGCACGGCTCAACCCAACAACTAATTTAAATTTTATCGCAAAAGGACAGGGACTCAGGCTCAATGTGTCAAAAAGCTGTGAATGAGTGAAACATCCATACCACAAGAACTACTTAAACTCTAAAAGTAATACCAGTTCAGGGAGTGGCACGTTCATTGGTTTCATTATAGTGTGTATATTTGTAGGGCTTGTTGTACAATACTGCAAACACTGTTGTGAACTAAGCCCAAATTTACTTTAATGGGTTGTCACAGTCATGCATGATAGTGAGTCTGGAATGCTCACCCAGAACCCATACGGAGAAGGAAAATTCTCACAGAACTCAGGTCAACTTTAAAATCAGTTTTGTTTTAGGTCCAATTATCCATATATCTAATCGCCTACAGACAGCATGCTGCAAAGTGTGTTTAGAAAGTGTTTTCATTTTATTTTACGAAGAAAAGTACATTTAATGTCACACACAAGAAGATGTATTTAATCTAAAAGACTCCCTACCAGACAGTGCTTGTCGTAAATTAAGAACCTCCTCCTCTGTAGATGATGTAAGTAGATATGTTGCTTGTTCCTTTACCAATTCTTCCCTCTCCACAGCAGATTGTTGTAGGTCACTTAACTCTGGTTTAAACCGTTCATACTCATGAGTTAATCGGATTAATTCCAGCGCTGCAGATTCCTTCTCTTTCGACAGCAAGTCCTTCTCATATTCTGAAGATAACAGCTGGTCCTTAATCTCCCTTACTTGGTCTTCAAGTTCCTTGATCTTCTCAGATTGAGCAGATTTTTCCCTTTCTAGGCTCTGAAGGTTCTTTTGCAGCTCAAGAACATTGGACTGTTCACCGGCACCAACAGATGTGGTACCTAAAACAAATAAAAGCAAACGATGATGGGACAAAACGTATATTGCAACAAGTGCCAAGGCCTTTATCAAATGATGGCAAGTAGGCTCCTAAATTGTAAATACCAATATGTTGAACTGGCTGGGAGTTCATTTAAATCCCTTTTAGAAAATGTCAAAGTCTTACCAATATTATTATAAAGAAAACTCATTTGTCATCATCATTGCTAATCTATAAATCTATCTATAAATGGGGAGCAGCTCCCAAAACCTGCATACCCAATGTGTCAATATGGCAAACAGCTACAAGCATTGTTAAATAAACATTTGGACTGCGGCTCTGAAGGCTTAGAAAAACATCAAGTGCCGGTAGAAAACGTAACTTTTATTACTCTTAGTCCTTGTTTTCAGCGGAACTGGTTGGGAAATGCTTAAGTCAGAGGACGAACTGGAAAAAGGTATTTACAAGAATGCTTTCACTTTTTCACGAGAGCCAACACAAATGTTCTTTGGAACACCCTAGTGAGGATCCCTACTTATGTGTTACCAACAGTCAAAGTTCACCTTTTTGTTTGTAGGTCTCGCCTAGCCAACGGAGCGCATGCGCTGCCTCGCCTTGGTGAAATTCTATTGTTGTGGCTTTTGATAGCGAAGGGAGACAAACCATGTGCGTGCACGTCAGCCGATGTGCACACGCATGGCGTCTCCTCTTAGCTTTCAGTTCATGTGGGCGTGCACCGCACAGCGTCTTTTTTGCTTGCAGGCTTGTTTTTACAACCTTGCGCTCTGCAGCGATTTTACGAGGCTGGCTTGTTTATTGTTGACTTCCTAAAAATGTTTCTGTCTTTCTGAAGCCTGCATGTTACACACAACTACGACTGGATCCCGGCTTTTCTCTACCCTTCTTATTTATTTGTTTTAATTCTTTCGTGCCAATCACTTAGGCGCCTGGTTGCTCTATATAAATGCTGCAATACACTACGATACGCACTGAACATGTTTCCTGAAGGCCTCTTTGCAGTGCTGAATCTGCCTTATATTAAATCTCAGAGGGCAGGTGTCGGCATATGAGTAATCAAACCAAACATCCATTGCCGGTTATCAGACAATGCAGTCCATTGTGAGGACCGAGGGCATGGGGGTGGGGACAAGCCCCTCCCACCTCGGAGGGGACATAGTCCCTGTGAGACCAGATTGTGGCTCAGAGACCTCCGTATATAAACTGACATCACTGCACTTTGGAAGGACTCGAAGCTGGACGGAACCTCAGGCGGGGTGCAAGGAACTCCAAGAAGTGTGCATAGGGTCTCCAGGCTGTTCCTCTGTTTTGACCTGTGGCCTTTGGGCAGACTAAACAGTGCTGCTTAAGGCTCCGGCTGGGGGTGTTGTATCTGGTGGGAGTTCGTCGGATTATGATGTGTGATTTGTCAGGGGAAACATTCCCTTGGCATAGTACTGATGGGGTCTACTCATTGCTTGTCAGGAAAATCTGACATAGTCTTTGGTGTCACCGGCAGGCAGATTCCTTGGGTCTTCCAGTCCCCACCCATTTCTGCGTGGATGACAGGCACTGTATAGAACAAGCATTTGCAATGCAATAGGTCTCGCAGTTACGCGAGTTTCAGCTATTGGTATTGTAAATAACAATGCCTTTTATTTATGTTTTTAAAACAACAAAAAAGGCATGATTATGTGCAATGTCAATAGCTCAAACTCGCGTAAATGCGAGACCTATTGCATTGCATTGCAAATGCTTGTTTTGTTATGCTATAGGCAAGATCGCACCATGGCACACTCTCAGGATGACTGGAATGAGGTGAAGAATGGAAAGCAAAAAATAACAGGACTAAAATGACGATAAAAGACATTTTCCTTATTTTGCTGTCCTGCTCTCCCCTCCCAGATAAGTGGATGGGGATCTGTCTATACAGCTTAAGAATGATGGAAGTAGGAAGAGAGGCATATACTTACTTATGCTTCAAACAAAAATGGTGACTCGATCCCGGACAGAAAGCTGCATTTTTCATTGAAAACACTTATCGACTAAGTAAAACTTGCAAAAGAATAGCCTGTGTATCATTACAAGTGTCTGCTTTGGGTATAAGCCTTTGGAAGGCCGCATATGTTGCCTGTTTAAACGTCCCTCATTTTGTATGACTCTGGTACAGACTGGCCCTTCCACATGTCTATAGTGCCTCTTGCTGCTATGTTGCCTGGGTCCACTGCAGTAACTGAACACATACTGTATATCCTACACGAGAATGCTCCCTCCAACTGCTTAACTAAACAACCATGGGTTGACATTTATTGTGTCCATTTCTTACCCTTTGGCACCCTTTCCACTACAATGACTTATATCTTGTATTCCTAGTATATTTTCTAGCCCAAGCTTACACATTTTAATTTAATTAAACATCCCTGAAGTGACTGCAACACAAAAACTTTGAGGATTAGAAAACAAGATGGAACTATTCACAAAGGACAGAAAGCATAAGAAACATACAACTGGGACAAGAGCTCTCAGCCCAGTACCTTGCTGTAGCTGTTCTTCCAATTCCTCAATTCGGTCCTCGTATTCACGTAACTCCTCACGGTGCCTGCGAGTAATTTCAGACAGCTTCTGTCGATGATCATCCTGCAATACTGAAACCTCGTGTTGATGCTCATCTATTTCATGACTTAATTTCTTTTCTAGCTCCTAGAACATTCAAATGTTATTCAAACACAAAGAATCATAGTTTTGATTTTTCATTGAAGTAAGAAAACTGGCTGACATTAAAAGAGAAACAGAAATAACAATTCTAAAGTCAACTTTTTTCTAGGCATTATGAATCATAAGCATGAAAGAAATCGCAGGCAATAGGTGCTTTTCAAAATGGTGGTTTGGGAACACAGCAAACCCAGGAATGAATTGTTATCGATGTTATCCATTTCTTGGCAAAGTTAGAATAAGTTATTCACAACAGTGAAATATGTATTTCTGGAAGTTTTAGTCGTGGAGAACTAGGCCAAGCAATTCTAATGAAGCATCTATCAAAGCAGAGAAAATAATCTGGAATTCATGTTCCAAGACCCGGCCCACACACATCCCCACCCGTCCATTCAGCTTTCCAGCTTTATGATCCTTATATTTCAGGCTAACAGAGGTGCAACCCAGCAGACCAAAAGAAGGAGAACTCGAGTAACCAAGAAAAGATGGCAGGCTTAAAAGAAGGGAAGGGGTTTATTAGTGTGAAAGGCTTTACAAGCAAACCTTCTTACGTAGTCACATTATCCCACCGCCCCACTCTCTTGCTTTAGTATGAGGATATTCGGAGGTATAACTAAAGCTGCAGAAAGGCTGGTAGGAGTGAGCCTCTAAGACAGGTCTGTATGGGCTCGATCATAATCACGATCCTGCATGGTACATGTGTATTACCTCGAAATCCAGTTGGGTCAGATAAAGTGAATGCTCACAATCCCTTAGAATACCACATATGTTTGAGCTTCCTATCACATCAATGACTTGAATCTGATGCATTTCTTTATTTCTCGAAGTTGGGGACGTTTCCTTGACACAGGGAACCACCTAAAATTCTCATGCACCACCTGCTTGTCAAGGGTCCATCTGTGAAGATGATTGTTATATCAGCCTGTTCATGTATGTTTTTGTAGCCTTGCCACATGGGCAACTTAGAGAAACATGTTTTAGCCTTCACAAAGAATCCCATCCATAACCAATATGCATAGGGGTTGAAAGCTTATCAGGCATTTACATAAGGCACGGCTGTAGTGTTTTTGATAAATAAGCATTGTTTTCATGATGCCTGGCTGTAATTTTTGAGGTGAACAGGCCTGTTTTCATGAGCCTTGGTCATAAAAGTTGCAGAACAATGACACAATTGCTTTGTCGAGTCTGTGCCCACAAATATACACTTGATGTTGATCTAGTATTGTTTCTCATACCACATGTCAGTCATAGATCAGGAACACTTCCTGATAGGAATGTCTCAATTCGGATCTGATTAATCACCAATATACTATGGCCAAACAAGAGGTATTAAATCTGGCGTTCATGGACCTGAGCACAGCTTTCAATAGCGTAAATTGAGACAAACTATGGAACATTATGGAGCGCTTTGGGGTGGAATTGAATGAAGTTTCTCTTTTATACGGCCTTAATTTTAATATGTCTGCTGCTGCTCGATTTGGGATGTAGGGGGGAATGTACTGATCACCTTAATTTGAAGTGGGGTGTTTGACATGGCTGCATATTGGCTCTGTTTTTTTCACCCTTGATATAGATAATTTAGAGGAGGCATTAAGCAAGGGTGGTACCGGCACGCTGCGGATTGGCAAAAGGTCAATCCCGGTCCTGCTCCAAGCAGAAGATGCTGTCCTTATTGTTAGAACTGCGTTGGGGCTGGAGCGTCTACTTGTTGTTTTGTTTCCTTTATGGAAACCCTTGACTTAAGGACTAACATTTCCAAATTCCCTGTTATGGTGATAGGCCCAAATCAAGACTTTTCAAGATTCAGGAAAATATTATTAGTCGTGTTCCATCTTTTCCTTATCTCAGTTTCAAATTTGATTTGTCTTTGTTGTTGTCCTCTTTGTTGTCTGCTGGAAGTATTACCTTTACCAGGAGTATTGCTTCTGTTTTTGATTTTGCAAATAGACTGAGACCCACATCTATTAAGATCCTGCTTGAAATTTATACTGCCAAGTGTGTCCCAGTAGCTGCCTATGGGAGTGAAATATGGGGCTATGCTGATGCTTCTATTTTATCTGTAATACAGAATACATTTTAAGAAAGGTTTTCTGCCTTCCCCAGAGTACTTCTGTTTTTATTACTCACAAAGAACTTGGCTTTGGGTGTTTGGAGGGTAATTTACAGTTACAGTTGCCTCTCCTTTGGTTATCTGTTTGGCTTCAGCCTGAGAACATTTTTAACATTCTGATCCTAAAAGATTGCTTGAGTCTGAATCGAGTGGTCTCTATCCCATTGATTAGTTACATCAAATCCACCTATACTAAACTTGGGCGGCGTGAAATTTACAGCAATCCAGACTTAATTGCCAATTGTAAGGACCAAAAAAGCCTTTAAGGCTTTGAAATCAAAAGGAACAGACAGTGTGGCAATGCAGAAAAGCTCCATAAAATGTTATATCCCATTATAAACCACTCTTTTTATTAGGCCCTATATTTATTGGTATATGTCGAACCACCACCAGTTCTTATTGACTTGTTTCAGACTTAACCGTAGCTACCAATTGTTGACTATTTCTCGCAACAGTGCCTTTGAGTCTGGTTTTTATTCCCTGTAAATGGGATGGCGTTTCACCTCAAGAATCGCTGCGCTTTGTAATGTTCTGTTCTTTTTGTAAAGAACTGTGCAAATCTTTTATTTTCCAACTGTTTGCTGGAACATATTTTACTCAAGTTTGTCTGGCTTTGTTTTATCTAATGTTACTATCTGATGTGAAGACTTGTTTTTATGAGGCTAACTTTTTATATGGTGCAGTGCAACTAAGCAAAAGTTTATCGCCTATATGAAATGTTATGTTTTAGTGTATCTTTTATGGTTTGTTTTATAAATCGAATAAAGAATTTTGATGATAGGGTTAATGAAAACATCTTAAAACTATGAAGTATTGTTCTTCTGGCCATAAGAGGAGGACCGATTGCCAGAGGTGACAGGAGACACACACAGGACTGGGTGTCCAATTCAAGCTTGCAACGCAAAGAGGCTTTGAGGTATGTGGCCGTCTGAAAGCACCAAAATGCAGGACAACTCCAATTGAGAAGTTAAACCCCGGAGGATTTAATGTACAACCCACTTTCTCATCTAGAAAAGACCAGAAAAGTGCACCCAATGGGATTGAATCACAGGATTTGGTTTGTCTGACCAAGTTGAGAGGGTTCCAGATGCAGACGGAGCAGGGACTCAAGGAGATTAAATAAGCCACTTTTCTATATAGGAATAAAGGTATATCTCAGATTAGTTGCTGCATGTTCAGTTGAGAAGTCATAAAGAAGGGGAATCTCTGGTGGAGCTGTTGGAAAACAATAGTGCAATACACATATCGAATGGTTAAGAGTCAGGCCAATACTCATCCAGAACAATGACAGAATATAATTAACTGCAGGACAATTGTGCCCGGCAAACAACCACTAAATACCCTAAATGAATGAAAGATCCAAGTCAACTGGTCTTTTTAGCCAGCAAGTGCAGTACATGTGGTGGGCCAACATGAGAAACTAAGTATCATGCACCCCTGACATGGCAGGAAAGTTCATCGAGGACTGGAAACCAAGGTGAACATCTCACATCAAAGCCATTTATAAGCAGTGGAGGACACGACAAGCTAGTGAATAGTAACAAACTGTTAGAAATGACAACCATTTACAGTAGAAGAAGAGTAATGGGTGAAATTGGACTTAGGAGGCACCATGCACTCTTGGACTTGTTGATATGATATCTCTTGGCTCTTGTGGTGTGGCAGAGTCACCTGCTGAAAATGTCATTAGTAAAGAGCGGTACTGCAGAATCTACTTTTGAAATCTTCAGACTTGGGGGTCTCCAGCTTTATCAAGTCGGAAATATATGCGCAGAAATTAGGGAAAAAGCATAGAAGGGAAACAGCCAAAGATACTAAATTATGAGCTTAATAAGACTGATTCAGCTGTGGAAGTGCAATATCCTTTAATGTTTACTGTTATGGCAGAAGTAGGTCTAGCCTCTACGGCGTGCTGAACATATGGAGACCAGATGGTCACTTTTTCCATGGGCTGGAAATTTGTACTTGTTAAAGCAGATGTCTAAGAAATACTTCATTAAAGAGGCTGCTAGAGAAACAATGATGGAGCATTTCCTTTCCCATTCACACATCCTAATTCCTGATATCATCCAACAATTGGTGGTCAAATGGAGACTAAGAGAAGTAGGAAGTGTGAATTCAAGATAAGCAAAAATTCTAAGTGGGCTTCAGGTTGAGGAGGTTATTCGTTGACAATTATATTTTTTGTTAATGCAGCAGTTAACAGCACAGTTTGTTCCATTTCTACAAGTTTTAAATAAAAATTGTTATAATGGCACTCAAATTATTTAACTTTAAAAAATGAAAGTATGATGTGCCGTTCCCACAAATCATACATGTAAACGGCCAACTAGATTATATGTGATCTGTAAGCACTTAACGTGTTGAGCAGTCTTGATAGCTGGGGAGATATGGATAGTGACACAAAAGGACTCTGGAGCAAACCTTCAGGAGGATATCCAACTTTTTACTCCCCATAGCAATAGCATGCTATCCATTTGAAACTAAGGATCAGGAACCACAAGTTGCTCTTACAGGAGCTGATTGACCTGCTTGAAATCAAGGTGCTCTACAGACAAAGTCAAAGGACAATTAGGCACCCTTTTCAAAAAGTTTATGCTCCTGGATGACCTTCCCCCATCTGCTTTTGAAGCATCTCCAGCCTAAGACTACTTGCTTTGGATTCTGCTAACTAGGATAATTTACTGTATGCACAATGAAACACTGGAACGATCGACTCCTTGAAGATCCTAATTCACAGTGAATGTAGAGGGATTTTGTTATCTTGGCATCCAAGGGAGTAGCGACAAAGGACAAGTTTTAGGAATTAACATGTGTCCTGGTAAGATTTAGGGGTACTGGTGAACATCAGGCTAAGCCCCTGTCACTTTTTGTCAGAGCTGCTCTACTTAAAATTCTATCCTAAAAAGCATATTACAAAAAGGTTGATGCATCACTCTGAAATATTGTATGGAGGACAAAAGCTTCCCGATGTATCAATGCCTCTCTTTGTATGAAAGAGTTACAGCTCTACCCTGTTTAAAGGGCTAATATTGGTCGACTCACTTTGTAGTAGCATTACATTAGTAGTTGTCCTCTATTCTGATAGCTAGGCTGTCCAAGGGTAATAAACCTTGCTACGATTTTTGCATGGTTGAGCAGGATTAAAAAAATTGCCTCAGACCACAGTTTTGTAATAAAGGCATGGAGAGCAGCAACAACTGGAATAGAAAGGTAGGGTCAGAAGGAAGGCTGCACTGTGAAGTGGTGCTATGATTGGCAAATTTACCAAACTGTGGAGGCTTAGGGATCTGAGATGTTTCAGGAATATTATTATTATTGATCATTTGTAAAGCGCAACATCCCCCTGGCATGCATTTTGGCGCTATCAACGTTCAACAGTAAGATCAAGGGGGAGCGAACAGTTTTATTCTTCTGAATAAGGCAGACTCCATCCTACTTTATTTATGAACGAGCTAAGTGTTTAGGCCCTTCCTAAAACTAAGAAGATCTCTATTTGTTCTAAGGGAGATGAGCAGCTTGTTCCAGGATTGTGCTGCTTTGACTTGAAGTTTCCCCTCCTACCCTAGTTTTCCTAAATCTGGGTACACATACAAGATTAGCTGACGACGATCTCAGCATCTTTGCCTGTTTGTAGTCGGTGAATTTATCCTGTAGGAGTCTGGGTCCTGAGCTATTAAAGGCTTTATGACTATGCACAACGCTTTGAAGATGCCTCTTTCTTTTAATGGTAACCAGTGAAGTTATTTTAGGGTATTTTTAGCAGACCCAAACTATTTATTAACTGCTAGTTTGGCAGCCATTACCTGTGTTCTATGGAGTCTCTTATGCAGATAATCTGGGTTTCCTAGTAGGAGGTCTTTGTAATTGTCAGTCCTACTTAATACTGCAATCTGTACAGCCATCTTTCTTGCTGGCTGTGGAAGCAAGGGGACAATTTTCATCAAATCTCTCGTAAGGCCATGGCAGGGCGCTACTATCCTATTAACCTGAGCTCCCATGGAGATTTTTGTATCTATCTGTACTCGTAAATTTCGCACTGATTGAGCTGTAATCAGATACTCATCTTTGGTCCACAGCCAACAATTATTTGGAAGTTGACATGGAACTTTACTGGGTGAACAGCACAAGAACTCTGTTTTGCTTCCATTTAATTTTAATATATTATTACTGAGCCAATCCAATTTGCCATTTCTGATAAGCAAACATGGAAATCTTCCAACAGGCTGGGGGTCATCTTTATTCAGAGATATACTTAATTGGGTGTTGTCTGCGTAATTTCTAAAAGACAACACAAAAGATTTCATTAGGGTTAGTAGGGGGCGTAGATACACATTAAATAGAATAGGACTTAATGTTGACCATTGTGGTACTCCTTGCAATAGCTCCTTAAACGCTGATCATAACAGGAAGAGAGATAGCTTGCCATCTCTCTGATAGATAGGATTCACTCAAATTTAGGGAAGTGCCTTCCACCCTATCTCCATCAATATATGGAGTAAGATTTGATAGTTGACTGTGTCAAACACCACTGGCATATCTAATAGAATCAAACTGCAGTATGTCAACCGTCAACCCACCTCCTCAGCTCATCTGTTGCCATGATTAAGGCTGATTCTGCCCCAGGACTGGTGCCGAAGCCCATTTGTTTTGGTTCAAGTAATGTATTGGATTCTAAGAAATTTGCCAGTATTTTACTGTTGTGCTTTTCTATGATCTTGACCCGATAGGGGAGCTGAGAAATTAGTTGAAAGTCACTAGGATCTTGTAAATTACCTTGTAGTTTCTTCAATAAAGGAGTGACTAGTGCTTTCTTCCAAGCTGCTGGAAAAGACCCAGTCACATGATTGGTTACAGATTCTTCGTAGGTCTGGCAATATTAATTCCCTCTATTTTTCCAGATTTTATGTGGTACGGGATCTAAAATGGAGCAGAAAGAAATTTACATCACTAACACCCTAAATTCTTCCTCATTTAACAGGTCTATTTTTGCCAACTTTTTACAAGGATTTATTTGCTGTAGGGTCACCTTAGAACTGCCAGGGGAGCTCTAGGGTATATCCATGGTTTTAGGGTTTTTCCCTTGCCCCGCTGAATTCTCCTTGCTAATATCTTTCAGAATTAGGTCTACTTTATTATGATAGAAGGACGACAATTTATTGCATAGTTCCAGCGTTAGTGCTACTATTGCACAGTACTGTCCTGGTGACCGAGCTCCTTAAAAGCACAATAAGGGCCACTGGGTCTAGAAATATATTGATGAGGTGGTGAAGTATCCCTTTCTTCGGACGATTCCTCTCACCCACCCAAAGGTGGCATGCTTCATCATTGGGGATCTCCTCGCACTATGAACCTAGTTGTAGTGCGAGCTCCTTAACAATCTCAAAAACCTTTTCTGTTTTCCTAACTGCATTGGTAATGGTAGTAGTGTAACTTTCTTTTGCTTTCCTGATTTCTATCTTAAATTTTTGTAGCACAACTTTTAGTAATAGCGTATCTTTATCTGTGTATGCTTTTCACCATTGTTTTCCTGCTTTTAACACTCAGTTTTTCTTTCCTTCAGGGATTCCGTATACCATGGGACTGAAGGTTTTTGTTCTGATAACCTTTTTTTTGGAATACGTTCATTTATTTTTCTTGCAATTTCATTCCGTAAATGGTTATAGCTTGTATCTATTGTCTATTCTTCCTGAAAGCAGAATGTAGTATGGAAAATTTTCCTTCCTTCCAAATTTCGTAATTTTGGCCCAGCCTTCCCTGTACCGTCACTCTAGCGGTTTTTGAATACTGTTTTCGGTTAAGCCCAATTAGTTTAAAGATGATCAAATAGTGATCTGTCCAGCTAAATGGGACCACCTCCTCTACTACTACCATGTTTTGAGGCACCAGTACCAGATCCAATGTGTGCCCTCTTTAATGTGTGGGCCCTTTAACTGATTGGTCTAATCCTAGAATTTCATATGAGTCGAGAAAGTTATTATTTTGGGTATGAGCACTAATAGCATGGAGTGAGTTAGGCTTCACTTTGAAATCAGGTTTAAGAGGGTTTGAAGGTCATTTAGTGAGTTACCTGGGGGCCTATAGTGGGGAATCCCTGTTAAAACTATTTTCTCTCTTCGTTTCAGGGAAAAGTCCAACATTTCCATCACCTGAACATCCTCAAATGGGAGTATTTCCATTTCCCATTTTTGTTTGAAAATCACTGCTATTCCCCTCCTCTTTTGAGGGCTCTAGGCCGATTTATTACTTTGTATCCAGGTGGGCAGGTGAATCCTAAGTCCACATCTGCACCGTTAGGGATCCTGGTCTCTGTTATAAACAACATGTCCCAATCAATTGAGTGAAGTAGAAGGGAATGCTCTTGTGTATGTTTTACCAACGACCGCGTATTAATGTGACCATACTTAAGGGCCCCACTTTTTCCCCCAATTCTCCTTTCCAGTACCCTTCTCCTCGAGCCTAATCTCCCCTCTTAGTCTGATGGTTTAGTCCAATTATTTATCTAATCTAGTTATTTCTTTATCAGCTTTTGGGTTCAACATAACTCCTTACCTGAATATACTATTCTTCTTGTGTTCATCGAGGTTTCCGACTTCAATCCGGCAGCATGGCCGGCGCTGGCCAATTTCGGGACGCTGATGGGCGCAGACGGGTTTGCCTTTGGCGCGCTATTCAAGTGGTCGCGCCAGCATGCGGCCTATATACCCCCTTCCTGTTCCCAGCTAGACCACTCACTGCTGATGTGCCAATAATGGTGGCCATCAAGTGGGTTCGATAAAAACAAGAGGTAAAAGGTAAAAAGCCTTCAATTTCACCCACTCCCTTCTCCAAATTCAGTTTTAAAAACAGTTTTCCCTAAAAACAATCCCTCATTTTCTATGTAAAATCTTTGCAAATTCTAACAAGGGTTCAAAGCCTGTTCATAGAACAGCATAATCACAGCATTTTTACTTTCTTAAATATATGAATGTGGAATACTGAAACTAGGAGACTTGGTTGGAAGGTATGGAATAAAATCTCTTGGTGTGATGAGAGGGGCATGATCCAACACAAATTGAGCTCTTTCACAATTACTGATTTAGACATGCACTTCAAAAGGTAGTCTTTAATTATGTGCATTCCTTGTTGAGAATGCAGCCATGTCATTTTTAGAATGTGATGTGTTTTACTAGTCAGTTGCTACATGGTCTTTGATATGAACGACTTGCTTCCCTGTTGGGCAAATAAACTGCTTCCTTCTTAAATACTCTGGATTGCATCTTTACAATACTGGCGACGATGGACCCAACAGGTGATTGAGAACCCGGCGTGATACAGATTTCCATTTAAAAAAAAAAAAGAAAAACCTCGACAGTGAGTTTTTATTCATCTGGACTTCCGATTCTTTTTCTTCGTGTGATTTCCTTGACTCTTATGGTGGTGATTTCTTTGCGGCACTCAGCGGCAACTACATTTTAAATATTTATTATTCTTTAAGGTTTGCTGAAGTTGCGCTTACCTTCGTTAGTCAGCGTGTTTTGAATCCTGCACGCGAACTGCGCGAGCTGTGCTGGAGCGTGCCTGCCATTTCTTCGGAACGTTTCATCGTCACTCCAGCAACCGGCACCAGCTCACAGCCTCTGAGCGCGTCTTGTCGTCAGCGCGTTTTGTTTTCAGCGCGCATTGTCGTCACACGCAGCCACACGCAGAACGCACATTTCTCGTTGCTATGCAACCGTGTCCTTTGCCGTCCTGACGCGCATTGCTGTTGCTAGCAAGCTACCGAAGTGCGTTGTTGTTTTTGACAAGCGCGTTATTAACCTCTCATTTTGCGCATTTCACGCGCATTTCACCACGTTTACCGGATGGATTGAGGCAAGTCATATTTTTATGTTTTGATGCAAATTTGACCATATGTTTACCGTAATCAGCTGGAAATCATCCCTATTACATTGGAATTTATTGATGTTCATTTGAAGAAAAGAAGTTTGCTTTGGGAATTGAAGTACTCAAGAAAAGTAGTACGGAGGAAAAGAAAAGCAAAAAGCAACAGAGAAGTTTGTTCTCGTTGTTATTTTAATTCATTATTTTGGATTATTATTTTAGATTGTTGTGTTAGCTTATTTAGTTAACTTATTGTGTTAGTTTGTTTAGTTATCTTGCTTTTCAGCATGTCTTCTTGTGCCAGTGGAATGAATCAACCTCCCCAATTTTTAAGTGAGCAAGGTGAACCAATCTTACCATGGAAGAAGTGGAAACCTATTTTTGACTCTTATTTGCTTGCCATTGTTGGGGAGAAGTTTTCTGCCGTCAGGAAACAGGCTGTTTTGTTGAACAATCTTGGTATCGAAGGAAGAAATATTTATGATAGTTTAGACCCAATACCTATTGGTAGAGGTGCTGGCGAACCTTCGGATGTGTATGAGATGAGTGTACTTCTTTTAAAAAATCATTTTGGTGCACGCATTAATGTTGTCATGGAAAGACACAAATTTTTCATGCGCACACAGGCTAAGTGAGAGAGTTGGAAACTATGTTGCAGCGCTTAAATCCCTTGCACAAACTTGTGATTTTGAACTTTTGACTGACTCTCTCATTCCCGATCAACTTGTTCGCTGTACCAATGATCTCAAAATCCAGGAAAAACTTTTGTCTAAAAATCCAAATTTGAAAGAGGCCATACTTATTGTTGAAAGTGTTGAACATACCTCTACTTGGGTTAAGGAGATTAGGAAGGGTCCTTCTCAAACTGATCCTGTTTCCAGTGTGAGTAATGAACATCGTCAAATTTCTCAACCAGAGACTAGTGTTGCTGCTGTTAGCAAAGCTCCTTCCAAACAAGAGAAAACCACTCTTAAAGTTGAAAGACCTAAACAAAGTTACAATTTTAACAATTTTAACAAAGAGAATAAGTTTAGATGCCCCAGATGTGGAAGCGTGAAACATGGACCGAACTATCCGAACTGTTTTGCTAAAAGTACTGTTTGTAGAAATTGTGGAAGGAAAGGCTACTATGCTAGGATGTGTAAAAGAAACAAAGTTAATTGTATTGATGATGATGAAGTATACTCTCAGGATGCTATTCATTGTATTACCAATGATGCTGTTAATGGCGTGAGTCAAGTTGATGATGATGAAGTATTTATGCCTTCTCGTGACATCCAAATTGCCAACAAAGTTGTTCCCGTACTTGCTGACTCTGGTTCACTGTTCACTCTTATCAGTGATAAATTTTGGTTTACCAATTTTGATGGAGATAACAATCAAACTTTTGGCTCCTGATATCAATCCTGCTGGGTATGCTAAACAAAGGATTGAGGTATTAGGATACTCCATCCAAACCATTGCTTTTAAAGGCAGAGAAACTGTTGGTAAGGTTTACGTCGCAAAAAGGGGAGATAACCTCCTTGGGTGGCGTCACCAAAGGAATTTAGGAATTACTTTGAATCCAAACGCACCTGAACAGGTTATGTTAGTTTCTCATTTGGGTGATTTTTCAGACATTTTTGAGAAATTTCCTGAGGTTTTTAGTGAAGATTTGGGTTTACTGAAAGGTTTCAAGCACAAGATAATTTTGAAAGGGAATGCCAAGCCTGTTGTACATAAGGTTCGGAAGGTGCCCAATCTCATGTTAAAAACTCTTCAAGTTGAAATTGATAGGCTGTTGAAGCTTGGTGTAGTTGAGGAGATAGAATCCTCAGAATGGCTTGCACCAATTGTTTTGGCACCTAAGGACAAGGGTACCAAAATTAGGATGTGTGTGGACCTCAGGAGTTTAAATGGTTCAATTTGGGTTGACAGGCAGCCTCTGCCTAATATCAATGAGATTTTGGCAAAGTTGGGTGGTGCTACTGTGTTAAGTGTTATGGATCTGTCAGCAGCATACCACCAGGTCTTATTGCATGAGGAGTCAAGACACTTAACTTCATTTGTAACTCTCATTGGTGCATACAGGTTTATTAGGATGCCTTTTGGTTTAGCCAGCGCAGCTGCTTGTTTTCAGAGAGTCATGAAGAATGTTTTATCAGGGATTGATTCTGTTCTTTTCTTCCAGGACAACATTTTGGTCCACGGGATTGACGTTAGCAGGCATGATGTAATCTTATTTGCTGTTTTGTCTAGACTCAAGGAAGCTGGTTTAACCTTGAAACGGGAGAAATGCAAATTCAGGGTTAAGTCTGTGTCTTATTTGGGGCACAACATATCTGGGGAGGGTATCAGTCCAAAGATTGACCTTGCGGAGGCTATCCTTCAAGCTCAACCCCCTTCTAACAAGGATCATGTGAAATCTTTCAATGGATTGTCGGAGTATTATTCTAAATTCATTCCAAATGTTGCTAGTGTGATGCAACCAATTAGACTTCTTCTTAAAAAGGGTGCTGTTTTCAATTGGAACAAAGAGTGTTCTGAGGCTTTTGAAACTGTCAAGTCTGAGATTGCAAAGATGCCAACCTTGGGGCATTTTGATGTGCACAAGAAAACTATTTTGTCCACTGATGCAAGTTTACGTGGTTTGGGGGCTGTTTTGTCACAGCTTGTGGATGGTTCGGAAAAGGTCATTGGTTTTGCGTCTCGTTCTTTGAAGGGTGCTGAGGAGCGATATTCTGTCATTGAGCGTGAAGCTTTAGCTTGTTTTTGGGCCATCAAGCATTTTAGGTTCTATTTGTGGGGACTACCTTTCGTCGTTAGATCTGATCATAAACCTCTTGTGCAGTTATTCTCGTGTAGGAATGTCGAATGTACAACTCCTAGAATTAAGAGATGGGTTGAAGGACTCATGGTGTACAATTTCTGTGTTGAGTACTTACCTGGTCTTAAGAATGTCCCCGTTGATTTTCTCTCTAGGTCACCCCTTGATAAGTTGGTCATGTGTGATTCTGATTCTCCTACTGTTTCTTGGGTAAGAGAGTCTGCATTAAATGAGGTGGAATGGGAAGATAGTTTTTCTGATGATCCTGCAAGGAATTTTGTTTTGGAAGCAACGGTCAATGGTTGGCCTGTTTTGAAAGAAGTTCCTGATCCTGCTAAAGGTTATTGGAATGTAAGGGATGAATTGAACATTGTTCATGGTGAATTATTCAGAGGCGACAGATTGATTCCCCCTTTTGGAATGAGGGAGAAGATAATTAACTTAGCTCATGAGGGACATTTAGGTCGTAGCCTCACCAAAGCAAGGGTCAGGGAATCCTATTGGTGGCCTGAGTTGGACCGTGAAGTTGAAATTGTTGTCAGGAACTGCCACATTTGTGCTGGTAATGATAAATCCAGGAAGGTGAACACCGCCCCTCTTTCTCCTGTTGCTATACCTGAACGTCCTTGGTCTAAAGTTGCTGTTGACATTATCGGACCCTTTGAGAACCTTGGACCCTCTGAGAGATTTGTTGTTGTTCTAGTAGATTACACTTCGAAGTGGTTGTCTGCTTCCTGTATGGGTGCTGTTTTAAGTAGGAATGTTATCGAGTTTTTAAAGGATGCTTTTACTTGCGAAGGGGTACCTGACATATTGGTCTCTGATAATGGTGTCCAATTCACCTCCCAGGAAATGTCTGACTTTCTGAAGGATCTATCTATCACTCATCATAAGACTGCTCTTTATTCTCCGTAGGCAAATGGCTTGGTAGAAAGCATGAATAGGTTGATTAGGGCGTGTGCCCAGACCGCTTTGGAGAGAAGGCTTCCTTTGAAACTTATTCTCAGAGAAAAACTTTGGGCGCACAGGAACACTCCCAATAGTGTAACTGGTATTTCGCCTTTCAAGAAACTCAAATGTAGAGTTGCTGGTTCCAAGCTTAATCCTTTGTTGTTGTCCGTTAAGGATAGAGGCTCTGTGCTCAAGGATTCTAGGTTGGAAAACTATCAAGATAAGTACAAACGCAGGTTTGACGTTTTGAAGGGGGCGAAGAATTCTTCCTTGAAAGTGGGTGATTTTGTTTTTGTCAAAAAGGCTGTTTGGTCCCCTAAGGGTGTGTCAAAGTTTTTTGGGCCTAGGCGAATTGTAAAGGTCATGAAGAATGTGGTTATGCTTGCTGGGGGAGATGTCTGGAGCATAGTTTGTCAAGGTGTGTGGAGGGGGATGATGGTGTTGGGAAACCTGGTCCTATTCCTTACAAATGTGTTGTGGAAACTGCTCCAGTGAAATGCTCGGATCTTGAACGCTCGTTCCAACTTCCTCAAGATGTGCATGTTTCTTCTCGTGGGACAAACTCTAGAATTAGGAGACCTCCTTTGTATCTTCAAGATTACTATCCTGAGTGACTTATTCCTTTCACTGGATCTCTGTCTTCTGCTTGTTCCCATTTCTTTTTCCTTTTCTTTCTTGTTTTTCATTTCTCTTTCATTTTTTGTTATTATAATAAGGGAGATGTGTTGTATCTTTACCTTTAATTATGTGCATTCCTTGTTGAGAATGCAGCCATGTCATTTTTAGAATGTGATGTGTTTTACTAGTCTGTTGCTACATGGTCTTTGATGTGAACGACTTGCTTCCCTGTTTGGCAAATAAACTGCTTCCTTCTTAAATACTCTGGATTGCATCTTTACAATAGTACTCTTGGCTGGAACCTTACAGACCAGTCTCCAATAGAAACAAGGGTGTTGCTGAATGAATCAGAGCTTTAAGCGAACTCCCAAATCAATAGGATGTTTGTCTATAATCAGGGTCATGGTATTAGGCCATCGGCAGCTGCAGCGCTTTACACATAATTATTATTATAAACCTAAGCAAATGGTGGGTGGCGGACTTCAGCTCCATGGAGGATGAAGAATGGGCTAAGTCTCATCCTGGGGAAGATGCCTTACTATGTAGCTTCTAGATTATACAATTTTAAATGTTGCACTGAATTTATTACAACAGACCAAAATTGCTTGTAACCAACCTGGTTGTCAATCCCACCTCTATTAGACACAACAATGTTGGCAGTCATATTTATAGACAGTATGGGAATTGGGACAGTATGGGACAAATGGCATCTTTTGGAATGTTTCACCTGTCTTTTGCGTACTGAGTTCCTGTTTTTAATGGTATGCTGGAATTTGTTTTTACTGGTTTCGTGTCTCTCCTCATTTTTACACTGCTATTCAGTGTTAAAGTGCAAGTGCTCAAACGGTACATTGTGTTATGATTGGTTTTCCACGATTGGTATATCTGATTTACCAGTAAGACCCAGTAAAGTGCACTGTGTGTGCCCAGATCCTATAAATCATACTACTAGTGGGCCTGCAGCACTGGTTGTGTCCAGTGGGTCTCAGACCTGCCACTGCAGTGTCTGGGAGCACTTTCAACAGCCATGTCGACCTTACAAATAAGGCACCCTCATGGTAAGTGCAAGGTACCCCTATGGGCATGGTGCAGTATGTGTGTTATAGGTAGGACATGTGTTGATAAGTTTTCTGTCCTGATAGTGAAATACTGCTGATTTCGTTATTCACTATTGCAAGAACTAGCTCTACAATAGGCTAACATTGGAGCTGCCTTTTGACATGTGTTAGTTTCAATTGGGAACAGCTAGAGATTAGGAATGTAGGCGCTGTGAGCTCAGAATTTAATAACATCTTTTAGTGAAGGTGTTTTTTTAATTGTGGGTTTGAAAATGCCTCCTTGAGTAAAAAACTTTTAGAAAGTGGGCATTTTATTGCTTGACCATTATGTGTGCCTCTGAAAGCTTGTGGATTCAATGTCTGGGTTTGGACTGACAGGGGCTGTTTGTGCATTCACTCCAGACACTCACACAAAGGGAGTTGAGGTGGACCTTGCATATGCTGATGGGCCATCCTGGGCTAGAGTGGTGGGAGGAGTTGCCACTGACACCTGGGGGTTAAAATCAGACTTACTCCTGAATGGCTATACTGGGTATCCAGGGAGATTTTGCCAAAACACAGAAAGATCCTTTATGGTAGGAGTCAAGCTTGTACATAGGGATTTAGCGGTGGTTGGCTTAGCTCTATTATAGATCATTGTGCTGCATAAATCAGATGGAAAGATAGTTCTATGGCTATAGAGAAGCTGAAATATGAGGGCTAAAGTTGCCCCAAGAGATAGGAAATAACAGGGCACCATGAGGTAATATCCCAACGTTATCAGTGGAGAGATGGCAAAGTGATTTACCAGACAATGCAGATCTGTATAGAACATAACATCGGATTCAGATGCACTGCATACTCCTGATGCTCCTTTTCAACCCACTTACTGCATATTTGGCTTGAAGTAAAACTTATCAGTTAGATAATAGTTAGTGTACCTCTCTTTTACCCCAATTATTGCTGTGATGTTACAACCATGATAACTTTGTGATACTTATAATATCTATTACTAAAACAGGTGCTGTTCTTCATTAAGAAGTGAGACTGGCTGTGGTGTTTTAATATTCAATTATATAATTTCAATTCCACTGGCTGCAACTACAAGAATGTATCCAGTTTCAGAAAGTCTGCTTTTGCTTATAAGGCTGTGCATCTGTTTAGCCCCTTCTACATAGCTATCAAATAAAAATATATTCTGGCTTCAGAGGGTTACTTAGCAAGGACATCAGTACTACAAGAGCCACTGATTGTGGCTGGCCAGAAAGATCAGTGTTGAAGATAGTGTTGGTGGACAATGCAGCATAAGGATGTGGAGATGATGGTGTTCAATGCATGACTGGGTGTGGAATTGCCAGTGCAGCCAGAAGTGTATAAGGATGTGTCATCAAACCTCATAAAAAAAGTAGTAATCACAGCTGTCTGATAAAAGATCTTAGAACAAAATATACAATGGATGAAGATTTTTCAGAGAGGCAAAAGTATGTTGAATTTCAAGAAGTAAAGGAGGGGCCAAAAGCAATTAAACTCTACATACAGGCTGGAATGAAATATGAGACTATAAAACAAATTCCCTCCTTCCATGAAGTAACACCTGTGCCCATGTTATATTTGTTTTGCACCAGGGAACACAGAGTGGTTCCAGGTCTTCACTTCTGGGGCTCCTCATCTTAAGGGGCCAGAACAGGACTGAGCAACCACTTCTAGACAAATAGTAGTCCTGTGGATATTCTAAGAGGGGGTTTCCTTCTAGAAAAACCATCTATAATTACCATATGCCCATGAAGGGAGTGGAATTCTGATAAGACTGGTTCAGTATTCCTGGGACAGGGATGTCAAAGGTCACCAACACAGACCATCTGCAGCCGCCAGTGGCTTCTAATAAAAAGCTGTATGATGTATAATACAGTAAAAATCTGTATGAAGCGGGGGCGTGGCTGACCGAGCAGCGTGATGGCCGCTGAATAAGCGAGCTCCGCCGACTGCAGCATTAATCCTATAATTATCCTACAAGATCTTAGGGCACACTCAAAATATCTGCACGACGTGGTGGCGGTTGATGAGAGCGACCGGCGGATACCTTTTTCCTGCCTGCAGCGTGTGTGGTTTGGAAGTTGCGTGCTTAGGCTACTTGCGCCGGGACGACGAGGTGACGGAGGCCAAGGGAAGCGATGTCCGGTCTGGGCGCCTGACTCCACTTAAGCCCGGGGGCGAGAGGGCCGCACTGGAAGTGCCACACACCGAATCGGCGGGGTCAGCGGATTTGCACCGGACATGCGAGGGAGGTAACGCGACTCTCCTGCCCACCACAAGTAAGATGCAGGGATGTGTATTGCCTGACAGCGTACTTTAAAACATCGAAGCTGGAAGAGTTGAGGGAGGCCCCATCTTGGTTTGGGATGGACTGTATGCCCGAGAACTGTGCTCCCTCCCGCACTGCCAGGTATAATGCCATGCTTTCGGCCTGTACCAAGCCTTGTTGTTGTCTGTGCTCCCGTCAAGCTGTAACCAGTTGAGAGATAGACACCTTAAAGACTCTCACGAACCTGGGTGCGAACAAAGATCTGCTGTTACGCGTCGTACCCAGCCTGGCCTGATTGAGTCAAGATGGCGGCCAGCTGCTGAGGGCGGGAGGGGACGATCGGCCACCGGGCAGTAATGGGCTAGCCCTGAGTGAGGTCTGGTTGAAAACGCTACACTCGCAGCATTGCGCACTGCGACACCAATTCGCGGACTGAAGCCGGGGGCAGGGCGAGGGGCCGGTAAGCCTCAGTGGCCTGTGAGAATTGCTTGCTGAAACCCTGGGCAGCGTCTGTACACTGGCTGGGCCTCCTGCTCTTCTACAAGCGCTGTGGCGCAATCCGCGTGGCCGAGAGACCGACGGTGATAGCGGCTGAGCCCAGTTAAATAACTGCCTGTCTAGCTACTGTGCCCGTGCTGACCTGCTGTGTACTGTAGACCCGGCTTTCTGACATTCTTGCATGGCCCTGTGAGTATCCCCGGGATATTGCACGCGGGCTATTGTGGTCAATACACTGGTGAACCGGCAGAACCGGGAAGATGGGCAAAGGGGACCCCAGACAGCCGCGCCTCACCTTTGAACAAAAGCGCTAAAACAAGCAGCCATCCCAGGACCCCGGAGATGCTGAGTCGGGGGCAAAGGGTGACGAACAGAACATTGATGTGAAGCAATTGATGTTAGAGGTGCGTTCTAGCCTGCGGAGCATAGATACGAAATTGGACTCAATGACCGCCCAGTTGGATTCGGTGAGAGCACAGGTCGGCACGCATGAGACCAGAATGGATTGCCTAGAAAACCGCAATACTGAATGCTGTGAATTCCAACAGGACTCTAAAGCACAGTTCACAAACATGGAAAAACAATTGAGTTGCGTGCCAAAGCTGATGACTTGGAAGCGCGTTCTAGTAGATGCAACGTCCGAATCTCGGGGATTCCGGAAACTACGGCGATCGGGAAAATGGAGATCTTCATCACCGACTTACTACATGAACTGTTCGACCCTAACCTGTCGCCTGTGTTCACTGTGGAGAGAGCTCCCAGGGCCTTGGGTAAGAAACCGCCGGTTGGAGGAACACCAAGACCCATCCTCGTGAAGCTGCTAAATTACCAAGCCAGGGATCTCATACTCAAACTGGCGAGAGAGAAAGGTAAAATAACACACAAAGGCTATCATCTCTCCTTCTACCCTGATTTTACGCCCCTGGTGCAGGCGGCCAGGAAAGAATTTGTACCGGCGAAGCGCCTACTACTGCAGGCGGGCCTCCCATACTCCCTTCTATATCCTGCAAAACTACGAGTAGTTCACGAGGGGACAGCTAAATATTTTAAAGACGCTCACTCCGCTCTTAAATTTGCGAAGCACATTTGTTACTCCAAAACAAGGAGGAAAACTGTGCCTGACGGGGACACGGAGGCGAGATTGAGTGACAATGACTAAGCACTAATAGCCCCTTGCGGTAGTGAAGTGGGTGGAGGGGCTCTGATGGTCGTTTGGACATATGTCATTGTGAGCCTCACCCTGCAATGCAGTATTCAACTGCCGCTAAGACTATAATGTGCGCTCGGAATCATTCCACACTGTGCCACTGCTGGGTGGCTCTCTGGTTTAGCCACGGCGGACTCCAACACTTTCTACAATTAAGTGCCTTAGATCTTACTTGAATATATGCAGTCACCCTGTGCAAACGGGGCTGTATGCTCGAGATGCCTAGCCCCAGAGGGGTGTCTCCCACTGTTTACTGGTTTGGATGTTTTTATGCTTTTTGTGCTTTGGGGAGGGATTCATCACAACCTGATTGGGGGGTTGGTGTGGGAGGGGGAAGGACGGGGGGAAAGGGTTGTTTGGCTAAAGGTTGATGCTTCGATACTATGTGTTTTATTGTTCATATATATGGTCGAAATATGGTTGGGCTGGATGATGAACATTGTGACTCTGTAGTAGGCAAATGGGAGGTACCAGGGTGTTAACGTGGAATATCCAAGGCTTACAGGACAGTAGAAAGGCAAGACTACTCCATGCTATCTGCAAAGGCACAACATTGACATATGCTTTCCACAGGAGACACATCTGAATGTCTCACCATCACCCAGACTCAGGCATGCTAGATGGGGCTCCGTATACTCTGCCATTCTTTCAAATTATGCAAGGGGTGTGGCGATACTTGTGAGGAGGGGCCTTGATTGGAGAAGCACTCGATAATTTGTGACACAGAGGGAAGATATGTGGTGTTGCATGGGACTCTATTGGGCAAACAGGTGGTGTTGGCGGCGGTATACGGCCCCAATGTAGATGATCCAGAGTTTTTCAGGAAAATATGGGCCCAGATCAAACTAATGCACTGCCCGACGATTATTTGGGGTGAAGACTTCAACGTGGTGCTTAATGACTCCTTAGATCGTAAAGGTGCCCCTAGGCCACCACACCTACATGCCAACAAGGCCCTAAACGACATACTCAGGGAGGGCTCGCTGATAGACATTTGGAGGGTACGACACCCCATGAGTAGGGAAGGCACATGCATTTCTAGTCATCACGTGCCTGGTCTAGACTGGACTTTTGGCTGGTCACTTCAGATGTTGCTGCATGGACTGTGAGCGTGGAGGGGATGGCCCGATCGCTATCCGACCACGCCCCTTGTCTGTTGGTATTAAAAATCCCGGATGTCCCCACCCGCGCCTTCTCCTGGCGCCTACCGCCACATGCCTTCCTAGATGCTGCCTTCACAGAAGAAATAAGGGCGGATATTGTTAGTTACTTTGACAGCAATGTGGGATTGGTGTCTACAGAGTCGGTACTGTGGGATGCGTTCAAGGTGGTGATCAGGGGGCAGTGCATAGCACGTCAGACGGGTATTCTCAAGGCTATTAGGGGTACCCTAAACGCGTTGGAAAAAGATCTCAAAGACCTTGAAAGATCATTTTGTGATAATCCCACCCCTGAGGTTGCGACACAAATAAAGGCCAAGCTGTTGGACTATACTGAGGAAGCGCAGCGCAAGCTTAAATTCTTGGGTAAACAGGCAGAGGCGCGTAGATATGGTGAAGGGGATAGGCCCAGCAAGACACTAGCCAGGCTCATTTCTGCTACGGCTGCGCCCGCCCACGTGCATACCATCATTAATCCCAAGGGTGACGTGATTATAGGCCAAGAGGAGATTCTGTCGACATTCGCCACGCTTTACTCAACATTGTATGAATCCACGCATGTTCAGACGCGAGAAATGCTTGAATCCTACTTAGACTCCATTGCTCTAGTCTGGTTTAACGATGCCCATCGAAAATATATGGACCTCCCGGTGACTGTCCAAGACATCGCTAAGGTTATTAAAGGACTACCCTTGAATAAAGCCCCAGGCCCTGACGGACTCACCACGGCCTTCTACAAGGCTTATGTAGAGGACCCAGCGCCGAGGCTGCATGCTGTCTTTACAGAAATTCTAGTGGAGGGGAAGCCCTTATAGTTACGCCTTTAAAGCCAGACAAAGACAGCAAATCCCTAGATTCCTATAGGCCCCTGTCGCTCATAAATGTTGATGTGAAGATTTATGCAAAGATCATTGCGGATCGCCTTTTGCCGATGTTGCCAATGATAGCCCTCCCTGGCCAATCGGGGTTTATACCGGGTAGTGCAACCTCGCATAACTTACGGACTGTCTTCTCAGTACTACACTACCTCCACCCAAACGAACAGGCCGCAGCGATATTTTTGGACGCCACTAAGGCCTTTGATTCTCTTGAATGGCCCTATCTTTTCAGAGTACTGGAACGCATGGGGTTCAGCCCAATTTTTATAGCGCTGATTCGCTCACTTTACACGGCACCCACGGCGAGGGTGAGAGTGAACGGCCTCATATCTGCCACGTTTTTCTATTTCCCGAGGCACGAGACGGGGTTGCCCCTTATCCCCGCTTCTATTTGCCATTGCAATGGAACCACTGGCGGCCAGAGTTCGGCAGCACCATACTGCGCGTGGGATAAGTTTTAGCACCCGAAGCCTATTGATTTCATTATATGCTGATGACGTGACATTGTATGTCTCGAAACCAGCTGAAAACTTGAACCCGTTGCTCCGTGAATTTGTAAAGTTTGCTGGACTATCAGGCATTTCTATAAATTGGGCCAAATCGTTCATTTTTCCGCTAACTGACAACACCTCAGAGGTGCAGTCGGACTTTCCTCTCCGTTGGGAGGCGGATGAAGTTAAATATTTGGGGGTGTGGATCAGCTGCAAACTCCAGGACATCTGGACCCTAAATTTTGGCAGAGCGGTGGCTTGGCTTGAAGAGAAGGTTGCCATATGATCAAAGCTGCTGCTATCTCTTGCAGGCAGATATTGCCCTAGCGAAGATGGTGGTTTTGCCGAAGTTCCTGTATCTCTTTGTTAATATTCCGATCCCCTTGATGACGCACTTTTTCACTTGTTTGCGATCCCATCTATTGTCTTTGGTGTGGGCAGGCGGACAGGCAAGACTATCCTGGGCGCTCCTGACATTGCCATTGCGACAGGGTGGCATGGGTGCGCCCGACATGCACCTGTATGCCTTGTGTGCGCAGGCCCAATTTGCACATTTTTGGGCCTACCCCACTCCCTATCAACCACATGTGGCGGTGGAGATGGACTCGGTGGCTCCGCTTCCAATACGTGTAGCCCTCTATCACAATGCTCCAAGACCATCACTTGATGTGGATACTGCTAATATGCTGCGCTGGGCCTGGCAGGAATTGCGACGGCGGGCAGGTCTTTCTATCCTATACGCGCCGGCGGTCCCTCTCAGGCAGAACTCAATGGTGCCATGCCTAGCCGAGGGTGGGGGAGACGTCTCCCTGGCAGGTATGCAATTACACACATTTGCTGATCTTTATCCTAATGGCACCTTCCGAGATATGCAACCGGCAGAAGATGGTCCGGCCCTATCCTTTGCAGACAGGTTCATGTACCATAAACTGAAATCTTCCTGTAGAACTTTCGGTGACCGCTTCCCTGAGGAGCCTCCTCCACTTCAAGCTCTCCAGAACATACTGGCCAGAGCCTCCCCGAAAAAGTTGATATCACGTTTGTATAATGCAATGCAGGAGCAATCCCCCCTTGTCATTCCAAACTCTATGCAGCTGTGGAATGCTGAACTCGACCCGCAGCTGTCTGAAGACCAATGGACATTTTGTTGTAGGCAATTAATGGACCTTTCCCCTAATTACAAGCTCAGGTTGATTCACTTCAAATTCTAGCATAGATTCTACCGTACCCCCGTCTCTCTCCATCGTATGGGTCTGAGAGAGGACAGCAAATGCTGGAAATGTGGCGCAGAGGCCGCCTCCTTCCTCCATGTGGCTTGGAGCTGCCCATCCCTCCATAACTATTGGACGGCAATCTTCAATGCCATAAATCAGATCCTTAAGAGAGCTGACGCGCCATCTCCGCTGTTGGGATTGCTGGGGTGGGTGGCTGGCACGGAACCCAAATGTCGCAAGCTACATGCCCTCTTGCTGTTATACGCCAAACGCCAGGTGGCGATCCGCTGGGGGCGCAGAACCCTTCCCAAATTCGCAGACTGGTTGTCGGACGTGACTTATGGACACACTCAACTTGGAACGTACTGGGAGATCATGCCGACAGCCTCTCGCCCTCGAGACATCTGGGAACCATTCCTCCAGTGGGTGCGAGACAGGGATGAGTCGATGTCTCCTGGGCCTGTGGGCACATCATTGACTGACATGGCTGCCACAGTGCGGAGTGGTGAACGGGACACAAAGACGGGGCTGCCGCCTCTGGTGAGCTGCCAGTCTTTAAAGTTCTCATATCGGCTACAATGCTTGTGTCTGCATCGCATTCTCTGTCTTGTGAATTTGTGAAATACCCCCTTGACCTCCGAAAAACCTATGTATCTATGTCGTGATTGTTTGTCATCGCAACGGTCACTCGACCGCTAATGATATGGCCTTTTGTACCATGTTTCTGCTATTTAAAATGTGATCTACATAATTCATTTTTGAGGCATTGCCGACAGCCTAAGTTGTTATACTGTTTAAAGAAAACATGCATCCTTGTTTCTGAAATTGCAATTGTACGAGATTTGCTAACTGTACTGTATGTGTTATATATGTATAATGCAATCTGCTTTGTGAGCTTCCATTCTTCAAATAATAAAAAGAAATAAAAAAAATTTTAAAAAAATCTGTATGAAGAATAATCAAAATGTCTGTCAAGGAAAATGGATTCTGAAGCCATAGGAACAGTTTCTGCATACCAAGATTTGAATGCTTAATCTGTGATCCAAAAGACGCAATCCTTCCCTCTGTTCTCATCATAAACAAGAGCCACATTGACCATTGTCCTCTCAGTCATGTAAGTGTGAAGTGGAGGTGGTTTTTAGGTCTTGCCTGACAGCGAGCATCTGGTTTTGCTGCGAGGGGTATTGTTTACAGTAAAGGGCTCAGAGACCAGACATTGCTTACTTTTTTGTTAATGGCGTTGTCACTCTTCTTTTCTACCTCCTAACTGGCAAACGCAAACCCGAAGTCACTTGCGTTTCTTTCTGTAGCGAAAGGACCAAGCACAGATTGATTCTCTTTAATCAGTGTCTATCCGCCACTCGTGTTATGATTCGGGTACTATTTTGACTTACCTATCCATCTCACCCCTTATCCATATTGTTGTTCTCTTCCTTCTTACCCCTTTCTCCATGTTGCTGCCCACACACTGCTCCCTATCGCCGTTGCTTAATGGTCCAGCACGCCTGCCTGCCCCAAAAAGACGCAGCGATAAGTGGTAGCGCCATAGCGCTTTATGTTTGCTGATGCTTTTTTCATTTGTTTAGAGCAGGGAATGCATTTGTCGTGAAAAGCACCCCTTCTCCATGTTGCTACCCAGGCACTCCTCACCATCGTCGCTGCTTGATGGTCCCGGCCGCCTGCTGAAAAAAGCACTATGGCGGAGCGATAGCTGGTAGCTCACTGACAGCTCTCTGAAATGCTCCCCGTCGTCTTGTTAAGAGTGAGCCTGATTTGGGTCTTTTTTTGCAGAACGAGCCGTGCCAATTCTCTCCATAGCCAGGCTTTCAGTCCTGATGTTTGTAAACGTGTCTGACTCGTGACAGAGAAGCCTTTCCATCAAGAGCTTCAGTTCCCCCAGCCTGCAGGCATGGGTAGAACAGCAGCCTTATCAGTGGCATTCTGGTGAGCTCTGGCAGCATCTGCAACAAGCAGATTTTAGGTTCCTCTTCGAGATATCTGAAGAACATTCAGTTGCATACACAGGGAAGTGCCAGCAAAAGTACTTCACACAGGAACCCTTTTAGCGTCTGGCTGCGGGACTGGAAATTCCCACACAAACTTCCAAATATTAATTTTCTCCTAACAAATCTGTAAGTGCAGGATGAATCACTATGGAACGAGAGAGCACTAATACAGTGTCTATTACAACATGTCTCAAGGGGATTGCGCTGCAGAAGCCTGCGAATTTAAAAGGCTTTGCAACGGTGGGTCAATGTACTTGCTGCCATATGTTAAGCTTCATAAAACAAACAATGGCAGAGGCAATAGGTCTCAGCTACTAAAGAGCTATAGGCTATGTCAATGTTATGTTCAACCATGTTATACAGCTGCCAGGCTGATGTGCAGTATGGATGAAAGTTAAGAAAAAAAGCTCTATGACAAGGCTAGTGCTGACTACATCATAGCTCTGTTTTCCCTTTAATTTCAGGCATGCAGCACAGCAGCCACAATGCAGTACAAAATGATTAAAAAACATTGTCAAAGCTAATGGCTCTCACATAGGCGAAACCTATTGGCTTTGCAATGCTTGTTACTAGGGTCACTTCTCAATTTAATTTCACAAAAACGATTACGCTCATGGCCATTTGCGCACAGTACTTAAGCTTCTGTGCTTCGAGATGGGATCTACATAAGTATCAGTGGTCACACACAGGTGAGTAGCTCATCATAGACCTCATAGAACTTAGGCAGTCTCTTCATATTTTCGGGAACTCCTGTCTATAACGAAGAGTACACCCGAGGGTTGGGGGACTAAAATAGAAGTGTTTACTTTTCTTAAACCATTTGTCAAAAAACACATGAAACTCCTTCGGGAGATTAGCCCCAAAAATGTTCTATTACCACGTGAGATAGGGCTAGAGTGTCTTTCTTATTTAACTTTTGCAAAATTTGAAAGACGGACAAGTGCCACAGGCCAGCCAATATGGAGCACAAACTGAAAACTGATCACTGCATTACATGCATATCTTAGACAACCAGTGATAGGATGTAGTGAGCTTAGCAAATAGGATGTAGAAGCTGGCAAAGTCAAATAAGAAATCCAAAACTCGCTTCTACATTCATATTGCCTTTTAAGAGGAGTAAATGAGGTAGTACCTATCAGAGAGGATGGAAGGTCAAGCAGGCTATAAGAGTGGCAGGTCCTGGGTACCTGGTGTTATTGTGCTTCCAGGATGTTTTTTACTTGTTGGATGAGCTGCATCATGTCCCTCTTAATTGTAGAACAGAAATTCCACACATAGAAGTGCAGGGAATTTAGAGTTTAGGCATAATGCATAGGAAATGAAAACATTGTTGTACACCAATAGTTTTTTTGTTTGCCATTGGTGATGATGCTTCCTGTATTAGCCTCGTAAGTGAGCCGGTTTCGCCCATTTGCACTGGAGAAGACAATCTTATTTTACTACAACCTACTTTGAGCTCTATAGCACAAGTATTTTTTATTTTCTCCAGGACAACATGATACAAACATTAGATGACCAAAAACACTGCCAGATGTGCAGCAGTGAATTCTTAATAAGGAAAGAAATAAAATCGCAAAGCCTTAATAACTGTACAATGCGCAAAATATATATAAACAAATTGTAACATAACATATTTAAAGATGTATATTTTAATATTAGGGAGGGTACATTTCAAAATTCTTCTTGATTTGAATTTGCCTGCAGAAGTTCTGATAAGTAGCAACAGGCTGTTCATCTGCCCATATTCCGTTGTTGTTAAAGTACATCTGCATACTAATTCAATTACTGGTTTACAGAGATCTTTCAAACGTGCATTTTAAGTACTCCACTACTTAAAGCAGAATCGTTTAGATGCTTTTGGCTAAGAATACAATGTGTTTAAGTAAGTCACTAAAGTTCTCATTTTTGGACCAAGAAAAAGACCCTTTAAAATAAAAATGTTTCAGTTAGGGGAAGGTAAATCTAACTAATTTTAGTCATGTCCTAAATGCACATATTTGCTGAAGAACCATAATAATAATCAGTAATGAATTAAAACGATCTTACCTTAATTGCATTCTGCAAACTGAAAACTTCACTATTATCTGTTTTGTCTGTTCCTTGGAATTTTGATGACTAATAAGGGTGAGAAAATAGATGTATTACATTGTTTTAATGGCACAAAATGTGCAATCAAGAAAGAAAAACATTGAAAAAATGCCTGTATCAATATATAACAAAGTAACTTACCTGCAAAACTGGCTCTCCGGCATTTTAATCTTTTATACTGTCCACTAAGACAGTGAGTTCATAGTATAAATAAAGATTATATGGTGTAGAAACGAAGAATCAAACCAAGTAAAGAGGACTATCACATTAAGTCTTTGGAAATACTTATTAGTGAGATGGGTGTGAGTCAGAAGGTATATGTAGCATCAGGTTACATTTTTGCCGGAGTGGAAAGGGATGAGACAAACTCTCTGACAAACTGTGAAATGCTTAAAGCCCAATCTTGTTCCACAACAACCTT